>NW_009945658.1:2489-29313 GCF_000696875.1 Nestor notabilis
CAGTCCTGAAGTAAAAATGATTCAGACGAATGCTGCATTTTTAGCTTATTACATGGCACATGTATTGGTACTGTTCAAGCAATTCATTCTCTCATTTCCCTCTTCTTGGACAAGGGTAGGGATTTACTGAAACACTTACTGAAAGTGTTATGAATAGTAGCACCTACTCAAACTGCAAGGATGCATTAAACATTAGTCTTCTATACAGGTAGACTGTGTTTGTAATTTTTTGTACTGAGGTGTTTCTTTCCATTTAATCAGAATGGGGTATTTCCCTAGAAGTTAATCGAGTTCTCTATTAGTTGCAGATTTGGAATACAAAGGTTAATATTTTTGACCTTTGACTGGATTTTTTAATTCATTGGCCTCTTAGGAAAGCACTCCTTTGACTAGAATTTCAAAGATGAGGAACTTATATGAGTGTAGCAACACCAACCAGAAGTGTATGAAAACCTTACTTCAAACCATTAGTACCACAAGGAACTGACTGCACCAATTGCATGAGACTCATTACAGCATTTAAAAAAAATGGAAAAGCTTTTAGCATGCTGCATATTGTCTACAAGGTGAGCTCATGGACCAGAGTGGTACGTCTTGGTGGTGGGGGAAATCAGCTTTTAAATTACAAAAAATACTTCCAGGTGCTTGGTAATACACTGCTTCTGCAGCAATACTTCGCAGTACTTACACAACATGCATTAATAAGGCTGCTCTTATGCTTTTGCTTGTGCACAGCAAGGCCACAGCATACCTTACGTGCTACTAAATTAAAGACTTCGACAAGGTCTGCTTCTATCCTGGTGGTTGTTTATCCTTTTGGCCTAAAGGTATGTGAGTGCATTCATGTTACACAGTCTGAGCAGCTAGATTTAGCATTCTGTTTACGGAGTGTGTTAAAAGGGAAGATTGTGCTGTTCTGCCTTGCATTATGTCATCATCTGCAAACTTTGCTGCGCTGCGTCCAGGTCTGATCTGTGTGCAAGCCTAGTACTTGTGGGCTGTAGCATATCTCTGCCCTGGAGAACTCTGTGGACATAAAGCAGTCAATAAGTTATGTTCAGTTGTGCATGTAGCTGTTTTCTGGAAGGCAAGCAAAATACATTAATATGCCTTTTGGTAATTCAAGTTAATTTACTAAATTACTAGTATGCTTTTTGTTTTGCTGTCACACAATGTATACGAAAGCCTATCCGAATGTCAACTGTTACTAAATTCTATTGATGTGTAGCAGACTATTAGGTGATGTTTTGTAATGCCAATAGTCATAAGCAGAAGAGAAAATCAAAATATAGTTATTCCATCCTTTTCACAAGCTTTGTGTGTTTAATAGGTCTTTAGATTCTGCTTTTTAAGAGGTTGCTGCCTCACCATTTATGAAAGCAGGCACTTCAATAAAGAAATTACTGTGAAAATGCTTTCTGAATTGAGCAGGCAGAGCAGTGCAATGACAGTGCTTTTTACTGTACAGAGCTTAGAGGAGACATCCAGCTTTGAAACCGTTTTTCCCAAACAGAAGTGTATCTTGAACACAAAGTGGTGGAGGACTCTTTTGTGCTGTTACACAAATGATAAATGCATATTAGGAAAAACTTACATGTACTGTGACTATGAAGCAATCAGCAGATCATGGAGAAGATACAAGATAAAAAGCGAATAGATAAAGGTAATGCTGTTACTTGCCATTCAGAGTTAGCTAGTAGAACTGACACACGTATCAATGAGGTAGGGTAGTAGGATTAGGTGTTAGGATTAGGTTAAAGAGTGAAGCTTTCTGTGAGCTCTTAAAGCTACCAGTATCGCTCATCAGGGCTTCAACTTTCTCTAATTTTGTGTCTTTCACGTGCAAAACTGTGCAGGTAAACTTCTAGCTCCTGCACAGGTCATGTAATACAGTGCCTGATGTCAGAAAGAAAGGTGTCGGAAAAAACAGGTTTAAATTTTAATCTGCTACCTTAGAGAGTAATCTGAGGATCCAGGTGCTCAGTTTGACATCTGACACTGCCATTAATCTGTTTTAGCTGCCTTGAACGGGTCATTTTGTGTTGGACCTCTTGTGTCTGCAAGGCAGAGAAGAATATTAGTGAACTGCGATATTCGTGAACTGTTTGAACTCAAAATAGTACTGCAACTTGGCCAAGTTAAGTTTGAACTTGAAGCTTTATTAAGAAGCTGCTATGTTTGAAAATCTACGCTTCCTTTCACAGGTGAGAATCCAGTCTATTCTAAGGATGGCTTTTCTGTTTCATGTCTGTATTTTTAGTACTAGAAAGCAGAACAGACATATCAAATCTACAGATGGGAAATATCTTTCGTTATAACTGAAATGAAAAAGAAAACTGTAGCTCTTTCAAGTTGGTCTTTATCAAAGCACTTTGGGGTCCTAGCAGTGAAGAATCTAAATGGAAGTCTTGCTTATGTATTGTCAGATGTGATGAATTGTTTTGTAAGGATGACAGTTTTTCGTCTCAAGATGGATTTCTCATATCCCACCCCCTCCATTGTTAACTTTTATGTGAACATGTTTTATTTACATTTTAAAAGATTTTAAAATACCTTTCAGAGTTTAACATTGCTCAGCTGAGGAGCAGTAACATGTATGTGTTGGGTGTCGTCCTCCATTTTCTCACATAGGCTTTTTTCTACTTAGCATTCCTTTAAATAAATTACTTTTCAGTACAGCAAATTGCTGATGGGCACTGTCTGAATTCTAGAGTAAAGTGCTACTTAAAAAAGGCAGGAAAAACCTCTTAGGGGGATGAGAAAAGGAAGAAAAAATACTTGTTGTTTTTTCTGAATCCCTCTAGAGTTTCTGCCATAAGATACTATAGCAAAACTCATACTGAAATAGAAGACAGTGTTAATCTTGGAGGTTTTGATTGCAGTTTAAAAACAGCATTTAAAATTTTATTCTTACACGTCCCAAGCCTTTCTGAATCGTACCATCTGCTTCATGATAAATGTAAGCATATTTAGCCTTTGTCTTTTATTTGGCAGCAGCTTATATTAAAAAGTGGTCTCCTTTTTCTTGCCTCAGTCACCAAATAGTCTGAATTCTAGGCATGTATTTAGATGTATGCAGTTCAGGATAGATAAACACTAGCAGAAGGCTGCTGAGTAATATATCAAATATTAAGCTTTTTGGCTGGAAACTGTGTAGAATTAGCTCAGACTCTCTTAGAGGTACTTCAGTCATCCTATTATACTACTGTCTCCAGAATTTACGAGAGAGTAAAGTCTGGGCTAGCTGCGACTCAGACATGTTAAGTCTTAGCTTGTTAGCAAGATCTCTCAGCCTTTGTATCTCTTAGAACACACATTCAGCTGGGTTTTAGTGTTTCAATGTCATTGCAAGGGTGTTATTAAAAAGATGGCATATAATACCTGAAGAGCAGAGAAACATCAAAGACCTGAATCAATACTCTTACAAAACAGAGGGGTGGGTTTTGGTTTTTTTTTTTTTGTAGGAAGGAGAGATTAACAGATAGGAAAATAGCATTTAATTAAATTATATTTAAACATCTGTTAACAAATGCAAAGGTGATAATAGATTATGTTGCACAAAACCACAGTAAAACGTGATCAAATTGGTCTGCTCTTTTTGATAAATCCAAGACACGGAGGCTCAGGACTGCGTATGCTAGGCATAGTAAATGGAAAAGGTGAGGGGTTTATAGCAAGGCAATAAGGATGCAAATTATTGTTTAGAGTTGAAGGTTTCTAGCTGATAATGGTCTCCTTCATTGAGCCATTCTGATGAAAGGAATATTGGATTGTGTAATTGAGCAGCAACAGAAGATCTCTCAAAGGGAATGAACTTTGAGTGCAGCTACTGAAAATAAATTTAAAATCATTTTACTTGACATGCTAATGCTCCCCTTAAGAGTTACAGTGTCTGGCCTTCCTAACAGCTTGTGGGCTACCATTTTTTAGTAGTGTTATTAAAACAGTACTCAGGGCAAGGGCACAACATGCAGCAGTTTCCAGTGGGAATGACTTTGACATTTTGTATGGAGGAAATAAAGGAGATAACTTGACTTTCACATCTCTTCTTTTATGACAGTGTAGTGGCTTCATATTTATAGGGTAACAGCACCATTATAGATAAAAAGAAGTGTATCTTCTTGACATGAGGAGTGTCCTTTGCGGTGTAGAGGTTTGTAAGAGTTAGCCCTGTAGCTGTTGTCCTCAGTTGTGCTGTACGGGCATACTGGGCAACGTGTGGATCTTTGTCTATCTGGTGGCCACAGCGAGATCCTTTACTATAGAAGAGTCTTGTGTCCATACAGCAGTTTTGCCACATTTTCATTTAGAAAATGCACAAATGGTAGCCATTGTAGGCGTTTTCTAAATTACCTCTGTCACTTTACTTCCTGTACTTCCTGACTTCTTTAGTATGCACAGTCCCTTTGGGAGAATGATGCACAAAGCAAATAAAGGTTGCACTCTCATATTGTGTCCAGTCAGTCAAATTTTGCTTCTCTATTCCAGCCCTGTGGTCATATTCCATTGTAGTTATACTCAGAATAAGGGTAGTGTGTATATATAAGCACATCAGTATACTAAAACCTTTCTGCATAGATTGAATAAAAGGTAGTATTTTTTTGCATAAACATGTGTAAGATAGTCTCATTCTTACTGTTAAATATGTAAAACTTGTATTATAGTTTGAGTTCACTGGCATGAGGAATCAGACCTTGTGAGTATATTACTCCACTATTACCATTGAGTTGTATGCTCAGTGATTGCATTTGAAATCTAGAACCTGGTAAGTTTACTTTTTTTGAAAGGCAAGTGTTTGATGACATATGTTGTTTATAGCTCCAGAGCTGTCCTGGGAAAGGTTAGGATCTAACCTGAGATAGAAACTTATATTTTAAAATGTATTAATATGTATGATAGCTTAAGGAAGCTACTTTATATTGTATAATGAGAAAAGGAAGAATGAAACCTATTTATTAATAGCCTTTCAGATGGGTGCAAAGCTTTGAAGATTAGTGTATTCATCATAATGTCGTATTGAACAGAGACTTGTAATTTCACAAGGTTGGAGTTGAGCCGTAGAAATCAAGTAAATCTCTCTAATATTTTTCTGTCATTCCCACCAGGTTTCCAGAATAAAAATAGGGTTGCAATCCTGGCAGAACTAGACAAGGAGAAGAGAAAGTTACTTATGCAAAACCAGTCTTCCACAAATCACCCTGGAGCCAGGTATTTTATATTCTTAGACCTGTTTGGACATCACTGATTACATCAAAAGAGGAGGGAAAAAAATGTAAATAAAATCAAGTGAGCAGTAAACTTACATAAACACTTATTCGAAATGTTTTCTGACCATCCTCAATAACCTTGGACTTCAGCAGCATACTAGTACTTAAAATTGTTTACAGACCCTGAATTTTGGCTTACATCATTTCCATTTGAGAAAGACAGAAGGAGATATGTTCGCTAAACTGTATTAAAGTCTACCTTAAATCAGGAGCAGGCACTGAGAAAATATTTAATTACTAAGCTGAAATGCCCTAAGGAATGGAAGTAGCAGACCATTAGGTTCAGGATACAGTGTGTTTAGGAAGTGAGTTATCCTTGAAATTCCCTGTGTGCAAGACAAAGCCATTTTATGTTACTGCAGATCTTGTAAAAGATACCGGGTTGTAAGGATGATTCTACACTGTCAGGTATAATAATCTAGTCTAAGAACTGCCACCGGGATTTCCCCCATCTAAGACAAAAAGATTAGATTTTGGTCATAAGTCAGTCACTATAAAATCTCACACTGGTTTATATGGAGAAATTGGGATACTTGAACTTTTGGGTTAGCATGAAGTGAGCACAGTACCATATTTCAGATTCAGCCTGTTACATGAATCTTGTATCTGTATGAGAGTCAAGTACTCTGAATGCAGTCTTTAGTGCTGCCTGTGTTTGTTTTTCAGGGAGATTCTAGGTCACCTTTAATTCATTCAAACTGTCAAAAATCTTGCAGAATATTTGAAATTGCCAGAGTTAGATCTTTGGGTAGCTCTATATACAGTTATTATACAAGCAAAATTATTGATGAGAGAAGAAAATAGGAATATCATACTGCTACCTACAAATCCTGACTCCAGGCAACAGTGTTTCCAAGCTCCTTTGCAGCACTGGCAGAGTTTCAGGGAGTGCTTGTTTGCTTTATTTTTTCTTTATGAAAAAATAACACTGTATGCTGGTGACCAGAATTGGAATGTACTAATTTTGAAAGTGGGGATGGGAGAGAACCTACAAAGCTGCAGTCAGACTTCCTGCTTTGGCATGGTGGGCTGATGTGTGATTTTTGAGAAGCTGACAGTCTGTGACAGGGATGTTTGCTAAAGGTTTGGGTCCACAGAGTTGTCAGAAATGAGACCATAGAAACACTGCAGACTCGACAAAAAAGTGCTTGATGTACCTATAGCACAATAGTGGCATGGCCAGCCTAAGGGTAAATGAACTAATTGATTTCTGGCCTTGGGATGTGGGAGTCTTCTGTCCAAGAACAGAAGGCCTGTCTTGAAAAGTGTCAGTTTATGATGAAGCCTTAAAATTATCTGTGGAAATCATATTGAAAAAGTAGAGGCTACAGAATTAAATGCAAAACAAATACCTTCAAAATAACTGAAAACATTGTTTTAAATAAATGGAGCAGTACTTTTTTTTCCAGCAGTGAAGTTTAAGTTAATATTTGTCATAAAATCTGTTCAGAGGATTGTAACTTAGCTTTCTTTATGTATTTAGGCATAGATTTGCTAAAGGTCTTTTCATGAGCATGGCTGCTTTTGAAAAATGATGTACTAAATTAGCTGTTGACATTAAAGCTGATGGGGAAAGGTCAGTTGATGAGTTTGCTTGGATCTCTTGTTGTCCTTCATACTTTTGTCTCTGTGACTGTGGAGGAGGGAGGCTTTCAGCATGAGTGTCTAGAGCCAGTTGCAGAGGTAGCTGTGAATTGCCTTGCAATACGGCTCTAATGGCAGTCCTTATTGATTTCTATCTGGAGGATGCCTGATCATGTTACTTACATAGAACTGGGGGGCAAATAACGTCTGCTTTTTATTGCTTGTTTTTTTGGTTCCAAGGTGGACAAGTCTTGAGATATAAAAACCAGGAAAAATTATTCAGAGATCTTAATTTGAAATCTAATGTATGTTGCATTGAGATAGATAAGCAAAATAATTTTAGGTATTCCTGATTTTAGGAAGCTCTTTTAACATAAGCAGTGATCTGCTCCCCACCTGCTGAAAAACTGAAGACTGCAGAGCTCTTGTTAGTGCTTCTGTTTATCACAGTTGTTTAGAACAGTCACTGAGTGACTGAGTAATGGTGAAAACAGAAAGCTGTTGTTTTAAAAATGCTGACGTTGTCTAATGTTGCACCCCAGTGATTCTACTGACTTCCATGAGTGAAATCCTTAACAGGCTTCAGGACTGTGAGTCTCTTGGGTTTAGTTTAGCATCAGGTATTTATGCTAAGTCAAACAATACCATGGTCACTCTATTTTCTTTTCTCTCTTACGTTAAGAAATAGTAATTCAAAACAATAGTTAACAGTTGTTAAGCTATGAGTCAAATAAATCATAAGCTGTGGAAATCTTGAAATCTATAGCTAGAATGGCAAGAACATAATTTTTTTGGTGGTATGTATCGTACCACCTTGTTCTTTTTCGCAGCATTGCACTTGCAAGATCACCTCTGAACAAGGATTTCCGTGATCATGCTGAGCAACAGCACATCGCAGCACAACAGAAGGCTGCACTGCAGGTAAGCTGATACGGTCAGGTAGAGTTTAGCTTGGATCTGTTTTAGATGCCTTCTGTGCCTAGAGAGAATGAAAAGCCCCTTTTAGAGGTTAGGTTTCATACGTTTCTGTGTTTGTCACAAATGAAGTTTTTTATTCTGTTATGATGAAAGCTTAAATCTACCAGCTCATTATCCCTTGCTATGATTGTAAGAATGTAGCCTACAACACCATCACAGGTGTCCTATACATCTTGGTGAAAAGTCAGTTTCACCATAGCTCCAAATGTCTCATGAAGTATAGGGAGAACTAGCTGCACAGCTTTCCTTTGTTGAATCTGAGTAGATGCTAAGTAAATACTCTACAGTTACAAGTGGTGGGGTGAAAGATTTGAAAAACCTGCTTGTACATTTACAGGCCTCTATTTGCTACTATTTTGCTGATGTCAGATGAGGTTGATTTTTCATGTTGAAATTGGAAATCGAGCAGACTTCCTGGCACTCCAGAGAGCATGATTCAGGAGAGGGCACAGGAATAGGAGAAAACACTGAGATGTAACTAGCAACCCTGTTCACATATCGCTATGCCATCTTGTGTTTGTTTCCTAGTAAAGACCCCAGATTGCTTTTCCTAAAATGATTGGAAGCAGAAGTGAGCTCTGGGTGGTGTCCTGTATTGATCATAGAATATTGTAGGCTGGAAGGATCCTCTGTAGGTTGCTGATCCAGTACCCTGCTCAAAGTATGACTCACGGTAGTGCTGTATCACATTGTTGAGAGCATGGTCCAGTCAAGTTTTGAAGTTCTTCAGTCATGGACTTCTCACAGCCTTTCTTGGCTCTGAATCTGGCTCTGTCTTCTCTGTATCCTGTCACTGGGTACCTGAAAACAGCTTAACATCTCCCTTCAGCGTTCTCCTCTTACAAGAAGCTCAGTTCTCTCACCATCCCATGGACATCAAGAGCTCCAGGCCAGCCCCCAGCTGTCTCTTTGGGTCTCTGTTGGACTTAACTCCAGTTTGTATCTCAAACTGAACGTAGTACTGCAAATGCAGCTTCATGGGTAGCTTCCCTCAGCCTGCTGGCTGTGCTGTAGCTGATGCATCCCACTGCGCTGGTAGCTTGTAGTGTGCAACGGCATGCTGCTGGCTGAGACTAAACATGATACCCACTAGGGCTTTTCCCTAGTGGCCTAAGTAAGGAAAATGCAGGCAGTCTTGCTTATCTCCAGTCTTCAAACTTGGGAACGGCTGTGTAGGATTTTGCAAAGGTTGCCCAGACCCATAAGCAGCAGCTGCCTTTCTCAGGTGAACAAGCGTATATAAATCATGTGTGCAGAATGCTGGTGTCCCATGTTGTACAGGAGTGTGTCTGCTCATGTGTCATTTGTACATGCAGGCTCAGGTTGTGTGACACTACTGGTGCACACTTCTGGCAGTCATATGTGGCATCTGTCGCAAACCAAGACCAGTAAGTTGGGCAGATGAGAGTGAAAACATGGGGTCTAGCCACAGGATAGCAACCAGGAGTTCGTTTACCAGTCTCCCTACCTCCATGGGATTTGTTGAAAAAGGAGCTGCTGGGAGTGGTCAAGTGAATTCCCTCAGTGGGTACTGTTCAGGTGGCTGATCAAAAATGCTGGGTTTTTTTAACTTGACTATCAGAGTTGAGGACCAGAGTGGGAGAGATGAATAATCAATACTGCAGAAACTGTAAAGTCTTAAATTATATCAGTGCTGCAGGGAGTTATGCTTTAACAACTGTTTTTATTCTTTCCAGCACGCACATGCACATTCCTCAGGATACTTCATAACTCAAGACTCTGCATTTGGAAATCTTATTCTTCCGGTCTTACCTCGACTTGAGGCAGAATGAGGAATCTTGTTTCTCAGAACTGCAAGGTCTGATTTTGGCCATACCAGGAACTGCCTGACCTTTAATTTCTTTACTTACCTTAAAACCTAATTTTTTCTGGATTTCTGCGGTTGCCTTTTGGGAGTGTGAGCC
This sequence comes from Nestor notabilis, assembly GCF_000696875.1. Taxonomy (NCBI): domain Eukaryota; kingdom Metazoa; phylum Chordata; class Aves; order Psittaciformes; family Psittacidae; genus Nestor; species Nestor notabilis. The sequence goes on from NW_009945658.1 coordinate 12,244, forward strand.
CTAGTGATGAAAAAGCAATGTTGTTGAACAGTGATTTTTACCCCATATTTCTGTTCCTTTGTCAGGTCAAAATCAGACATGACTTCCTTGATGCGTGAAGTGCATAGCAATTGCTCTTCCCTATTTCTGTGCTTCCTTTAAATAAATTTCAAACCAGAGACATCAAGAGATGCACACTCTATCAGCATTTGTGGGTTTTTTTGTTATATACAGGTACTATATTTGACTTTAATGAAAGACAAAAGTTACTTTGTCCATCAAAACAGACATGAATTTACCGAATGCATCAGTTTTTTCTTGGGTTTTTTTGGGTCCTTGGGGTTTTTTTTTGTTTTTTTGGTTTTTTTTTTATTTCTGAATGCAGGGACATTGCTAGTGTACTGTTTGCAGTTGTACTATCATCTGGTCTCAAGTCTTTAGATATAGTGTGCCTGCATCTTATTTTGTTTTGTGAAATATGAAAATGAGTTCAAATGGGGAAAAAGCAATTGTATCAAACACACTTTTAACAGACAAAAGTCTTTCTAAGTTGTCTGGATATTTCAGATGCAAAACATTGTCTACAAGGACAATTCAGTTTAAAAAGTCATATTTTTCTAGTTATGACTTTTTCAATACTTGGTGTGTTTAATTTTTTTGGGGGTGTGGTTTGGTTTTTAATGTTTTTATCTGTGGTAACCAATTCCAGCTCCTTGCTGAAAGAAAATCTGTTTCTCTTAAGATAAATTATTTTGGAATTGTCATTATGCTACCATGATAAAGTAACTTGAAGTGAAAAATAGTCCTTACGTGTTCTTATATCTCCATGGCTTGACTGATACAATTATAGTATTACATTGATTGCTTTACCTATGGAGGCAAGTTTTAGAAAGCAAAAAGAACAAGAGAACTTAAGTGAGAACCAGAAAACATCTGTTAAACTGGTGCCCATTTGAAGCAGCTCTGTCCTTTGCAGAAACTTGGCTGTCCTGTGAAGTTTCCAGGGTTGCAGTCTACAGATTTCCTTAGTGAAATTTAGGGTATCCTGATAAATCGTCTGCAGGGGATTGCCTGAACCCAGTAAGCACTACAGAACTATAAGCACTATTGTCAATTCCATTACTCATGGATACAGAGCAAGGGCCAAGAGATGGGTGCAGATACGAGGAAAATGCTACCTCTTCTGTATACCTTAGCTGATTACAGACCCTTGCAGAATCTGTAGGATACTGAGACATATTCAATAAGGGGAATCTTCTGGGGGAGGCCAAGATAGAGCTTAAAGATGAGCAACTGTAACATGAACTACTTGTATCATATACTTTTTTGGTGAGTCATGGGAACGATGGTGGTTTTTGTGGGTAATGGAGAAAGGAGTACTGTCACTTCTGTTTTCAATGCTTGTGTCTGTATAGCTTTTACTTTTTAATTACCAAGAGTAATTTCACCATGAAGCTCTTCTGACTGCTCATCATTCTGCAGTGTGAGCTGAGTATCTCAGATGCTGTGAAGAAAAGGATCTGCAAATCTTTGTGTGTAGGAGAGGCAGCTGTGAATCAGTCCAAGCTTGGAAACATACAAAGGCAAAGAAGGTAAAGTAGATACACCAGGAAGTTTGGATTTTAGATCTTAGTTGAATTTAAAAGGTAGGCTGGGTATTTTAATATTAAAGGAGCTTTTTGTTTTCCTTGAGAAAAGTGGCAAAAGAGTATCTACTTCTAGAAACAGACTTTCTGTGCTAACAAATTGAGCTATAGAATCCCTGGGTGTTGCTCCATGGGTTGCATTTGATCCAGGCAATGAAACAGTAAAGATCTTTCTCCTTTGGAAAGCTACAGTTGCTCCACTAGAGGAGTTAAACTGGCTGGCTGTGGTGTTTTCATCTTGAATATCAAAAGATCTCGTTTGGAAGTCCAGGGCCTGGGCTCAAAGATGGAGGTATTTGAAAGGGGAAAAATTGATGCAGCTGGTATAATATTTTTAAGTTATAATGCCTCAAATTATTCTGTGTAATTATGAGGGCCTTGGGGATATATGTAGATATAATTAACTGTCACAGATACAAATGTTGTATATGGAAGCTGCTATCTTAGAAACTACAGACTAGCAATTAGTGTCAGATGCATCAATTTGTCTTGCCACTCATACTTTTTCTTTTCCGCTATTAATCAGTATTAAAAGCATTCATCTATCCCTGTACAGTTATTTCATAAAAATCTTTTCTCCTGTTGGAATTGCATGTTCAAATTCAAATCATTATTAGTTACAGTCTGCCCAATCCAGGAAGTGTCTGGGGTGTCTTGCTTGTGGCAGTAACCATGAACTTAATTATGTAAAAGCAGAAGGATTGTAATCCAGTGCTGACCTATGTAACTAAAAGTATCTTAACACATACAGTCACTCAAGTAATTTTGTTTCATTTGCTGCAGCAGCCATTGGCATTTCCACTTACCGCAGGTGGCTGGGGTAGAGTCCGTATCAGAGCTGGATGGTGGGGTAAGAGCAGGTCACAGTACTGGGTAGGTCTTGCACTAAACAGGTCAGATATATGGGAGGTGGGCTAACACAAATGAGGTCAGACTTTCTTTGTGGTGGCAGAGTCTTAATCTGTCAAGAACAGATGAAGTAAAGAAGTCAAAGTTCTTGAATCAATAAAAGAACTGAACCACAACTTCTTAGCTATATGCATTTTTTTTTCTCACACTAGGCAAGTTTTCTCTCCACACCCTTGTTTTCCAGAGTCACCCCCCATCTCCCTATCATTATAGGCGTCGGAAAATGCTCAGTTTTAGTTGAAGCAGCCTGCCCTGTAGAACCACATGCAGTTTCCTACCACTGCAGGAGTTCAGTCTCTTTTCTTTTTCTTGGTATTTTCACTCTATTGATCTCTTGGAAGCTTGGTATGAAACTAATCAGTGGTACCTGATGATGTATTTGCACCTTATGTCAGAACACCCCATGAAGCTTATTACTGGAAAGAAATTACACCCTTTGATTGTCACTTGCCAGAAACTTCCTGGCCACTTCGATGTGTTTAATCAGTGAAAACAGCTAAATGCTACTTCTGCCTCCATGTGCACTCAGCACAGGGTAAGCCAACTGTAATTTGCAAGTCCAGTGAAAGCAGCTGTATGCCTCTGTTCATCTAAGGAGTCCTGTATGAGGCAAAGAATTTGGATTGCTCTGGTCTTTTATTAGACCACCTGTGTCACTTCAAGGCTGGAGGTCATTTATGATCTTGCTGCACAGCAGAGAGGACAGTGCTGTGGCCCTAACCGTGTAGAAATGCATGAAGAGACCAGGCTTTTCATATCTTTAAAAAAAGGAGAAGTTGTTTATTATCAACCCGGTAACAGGGAACATGAGCTTGAAGTGGTGGAAGGAAATGTAGATAACTACATCTCAGAGTATACAACTTTTTGTGGATTGGCTTATTTGATTGCAGTGTTTCAGGAACAGAGCACAGGGGCTGAGAGTGATGAGCCTAGAATAGTGTGGCATGCAGTCCACGGACATGTGAACAGGCAGTGACTATCTCAATGCATCCTCTTAAGCATTATGATAGTTAAAATGGGGCTTGGTGTATTTACCAGGAAGAAGCATTGCTAAGAATACCTGTCTTTGGCACATGATGAACTTTAATTTTGTGTCTGTTAAAATATATATCCAAAATCAAGAGGATGCCTGAGAAAGCAGCCGAGTGATTCCTGTTTGTCAAAATTACGGCATTGGTCATTCCTCCTGTCCAACCAGCTAAGACAGCAAGTTTTCTTGAAGGACAGGCTCAGTGCACTGTGCTATGGACCTCTGCTGAAAATTGAGCTGAGTCCCATGTCCAAGGGATCAGACAGTAACCAAAACACATGGGAATCCTAAGGGAAAATCTAAGAGAAGGCAGGTTGCTGCATGTACACAGACACCTCTGAAGGAGGAAGCGGAGAGAGGGAAGGATTGTCTGTACACCGTTGGATGAGTCTTCCCATCCAGAGCTTTACATGCCTGATTTATGTTTCGCTAACACACAGGGAAAATCCAACAGCACCTGCTAGTAACACCCTTGTGGCTGGCAAGTCTGGTAATCAGTGTGTTCTGAATTGCTTTTGGAGCCTGCAGGCAATCTTTCTTGGGCTAAAATTTACTGTATTGAGCTTTCTATAGTGAACAGTGACTTTGAACACTAGTCAGCAAAGTGGAATTTACATGCTATTGGGTTAAAAGCTTGCTCTAGTGAGTTTCTGCATTTGTTGGAACCACAGAGCTTGCCCTAGGCTTTTTACAAGATCACTAGCCTCTCCTTGTTTCCTGGATCTTGCTCTTAAGGGCAACAATCAAGTGAAATAACTCTCTGGGGAAATTATTTTTACACTCCTTTTTGAATACAGTTTTTCTTCGAGAGGAAGAAAGCAGGTTAAGCACTACTAAGACAGAGAAAAATTGATTAGTGCAGTCAGACATTATGAAAAATTGTATTTAAGTACTGGTGAGGAAGTGGCTTTTCTCAAGAACCTCTGCTAGGTTCATTCAGGCTTTGAATTACGAAAGATGGTGGCACAGTTCTCGACCAGTTCTCATTAAGGCCTCTAATCTGGATACTGTAGTATTAGTGGATGCGACTTTTGGCTCACAGGTTTTGTAGATAGTGTCCCATTTATTGTAATATCCCCTGTGCTTCTTTGTATCTTATTCCAGTGATAAACTGAGAGACAGGGTTCCAGAGACATCTGCCAGTGTGACATCCTGATCTCCACGTGGGGCTTTTAACAGTCATGCTGCAGTATGTCAGAAGAGTACACTGCCAGCACCACTCTTATGGTCCAGTCTGTTCAGGTACCTTAAGGGTAGCAGGTGATATTCAGCCATCTAATATACTCAGCCATCTAATAAATGATTGTTTATCCTAAACCCCAGCTCAGGGATGTTCTCCAGGTCTTAAGTCAACAAACTGGTTGCCTCAGCACATGACTGAAGACACCTCAATACAGCAACTGAGTCCTAAAGCAGATGGGAAACATGTTCTTATTGCTCTGATTATTACTTTTCAGCCTTTCCATACTAATGTGGTCTGTGATTCTAGCCGACCTGTTTATTATACCCTTTTACTCCACTGGAATTCTTTTCAGCATTTTCTTCAAGACTTCCTAGGGTAACACCCATCAGTGCTACCATTTTTTCCTCTGCCACACACATTCATCTCTCAGTTATGTTCTTCTCTCCTTCCTTCTGCCATGTTTGCCTTCAACTCCATTTCTTCCTTCTCATCAGCTGCATTTCTTTGCAATATTCCTTACCTCAGCTACCTTGTTATGCCATAGCAAATGTGTTTTAATGAAGCTCTATTTCAGTACTAAAGATGTAATTACATGTCTTGACAGATGCAAGCAAGACTGGGATCAGGAATTTACTTTTGGGAACCCTGAGTGCATTCAGCTACAGAAAGATTCATGACACTATTGGGTAGCTCAGCATCACCCTAATGTACTCAGATTCATTGACGAGGGAATTGTCTTTTGCAGCACTTAAAACAGTTCTGTTACTGGAGAATGGCATTTGATAATTGCCTAGAGCTTGGCAAGCCAAGTCAAAAGAAATGCTGACCAATTCCGGCCTGTGCCCAAGCCTGGTGGGGGATGGTACCTGATTTTGGTGAACTTCAGATTAGGTAATCACCAACATCACCTGATAAAGCTCACATCAACCCATCTCTGTCCAGAGGTCTCTGGGGAATGGGTTATGGTGAGAGGATGTAAGCCTTCCCACCCTCATCCAGAGGGAGCATGTGCAGCCGTCATCTGGGCAGTCTGCCTCATTCCCAGGCTCTAACCCAGGGGCATACAACTGGGACAGTGCTCACAGGAACTAATTATTGCCACTGGATTGTAAGGGTCAGAAAAAGGGGGTGAAGGAGGTGGGTGGTGATTGGATGAAGGTTTCCCTTGTGGACCTAGGGGCTGCAAGTTGTGATGCCAGTGCTGTTCTACAACATGAGTTTGCATGTAGGAGCACCTTCATCTTATTAGCCCCAGAGAGGTCTCAGTCCCTGTCTGTTCCCCAGAGACAGCCTCAAATTCCAGCTCTCTACCAGCAGGAGCAAATGTCACCTTAAATGCAAGATGGTAATTAGAGCTGAGTGAGGAATACTTCTCCCTTTCCAAGGAAGCTCTTGGGACTTCAAAACACTCTGTGCTGATTCTTCTCAAACTGTCTGAGAACGCAACAAGAAACGCCAGAGGTAGAAGTTCATCACTCAGGAGCAGTCTGCACCACTCCATCCCTACCTGGAGTATAGCATGGGAGGGTGCCTGGATTCATGCTCACGAAGGCAGTGTGTTCAGTCTCCTCTGATGGAGCTCCTTCCCACTGGATAAAAGATGAAATAATCCTTGGAAGAAGGACCTGACCCAGGGTTTTCTACAGGCCAGGTGAGAGCCTGACCCACAAGGTAACAAGGCCAGTTTTCACAGAATCATAGAATAGTTAGGGTTGGAAAGGACCTTAAGATCATCTAGTTCCAACCCCCCTGCCATGAGCAGGGACACCACACAACACACTAAACTATGTCACTCAAGGCTCTGTCCAACCTGGCCTTAAACGCCTCCAGGGTTGGAGCATTCACAACTTCCTTGGGCAACCTATTCCAGTGCCTCACCACCCTCACTGTGAAGAACTTCCTTATATCTAACCTAAACTTCCCCTATTTAAGTTTAAAGCCATTACCCCTTGTCCTACCACTGGAGTCCCTAATGAAGAGTCCCTCCCCAGCATCCTTGTAGGCCCCCTTTTTGTTCCAGACCAGTGAATATTCATCAAACAGGATCAGTTCCAAAGAAGGAGGTTGGGAAAGTTGGGTCAGGAAAACGTCTATCCCGTGCTAGTGAGTATTTTTATGCATGGTCAGGACAAACAAAATGCCATCTGAAATGAGATGAGGAGGCTACATCTGTCAGTAATTCACACCCAAATGGAATTAATACAGGACTGCTCTAGCACTCGAGGACACAAATCTCCATCAGGTGCCAATTCGCTGCCTCCCACTTCCACAGTATTTGTTCACTATGCATTCTGCATTTTGCCCAGATATGCCATTATAGATCTCTTTCTAGCTTTCAGTACTTAGAGCAGTGAAAGCCAATGCCTGGCTTCCTTCCCCCTCCCTGACTTTTTCTTTCATGTAAGCTATTTCCTGTAATATTGGTTTCCAGTGGCATGAAGAAATACACCTATGGGAATTCCTTATGCATACAGTATAGTGTAAATTATACAGCTGTCTATCTGACAGCCAAATTGATCTCAGAAATATTCCCATAAATAATATTTACAGTGAGTTGCAAAATACACCTTGCAGTACCCCCCATAAATATGACAGCTTTTCAAAACTGAGGCCATTTTCACGAGGAACAAAGCAAGCCACTCAATCACTGCTGTGGTTCTTACCAATCTGACACATAATGCATTATTTACCAGCAAATGTTAGCTTCCCTGCATCTCATAATGTGGGTATTTCACTCAACGGGTGGGAATTGTGTCTTTATTTCCTGTATATTCAGTGGCTGGTTTGGAAGTGAAAAGAATTCAGAACTCAGATGAGGGAGCAATTGTGCTTTGTTCACTTGGGGATTCCAGCTGCAAGTAAAAGAGAAGGATTTTACTCTCATTAGCAGTTGGATGATGATAAATCATGCCGTGGTGCTCTGCTGTATTCTGACATGGCAGGGGAAACGTAGGAACGTCTGGTCTTGCAGTAGAGCACTCCTTGCAGTGCAAGTGTTTGTTCCGGGCACAGAGCAACTCTTTGACGTCATTCTGTCCACAGGTTTGTGAAAGAACATTGCGAAGCAGTAACTGTTATTTTCCTCTCTGAATAGAAATGTAAGCTGAATCACAGAAAGGGCAAGTGCCTTGCTGAGGTCATCTAGCTATGTGTTGGCGGAGTACAGGTGAGATGCCAAATCTCAATGCACCAACAGCCCAACTGACTTCAGTATGTACTGAGGATGCCATGTCTCATCAGATTGTATCCATTCTCTTGGCCTAGTTGATCTCAGTGGTAGGGTACGTCAAAAAGAAAGAACATCCCCTCTTGCCCTAATATGCTCATTACTGCATGTTCCTTCATCTTATGTTGTAGAAATGTGTGCATGTTTTTACCGTTGATAGGTTTTCTGATGTCTGTGTCAAGATGAGCTTTTAGGCATGCTTTCTAGATTAATTGTAAAGCAGAACACATACAGTGCTGTACAAATATATACATTTACATCACTGCAGTAGAGATGTATTCACTTAAAACATGTAACTGCTGTTTATCACACACCTCCAAGCTTCTATCCCCACTGTTCTCTCATCACAAACTGCCCTAGAGCACATTTGAACAGCAGGTTAAACCACCTCAAACAGCTTGCATTTATTCTTTTCTCTTTTTACTTACCTTTTTTCCCAAATATTTCTAATATCCCTTTCAGAGGATGAATCATCTGCACTTAAACACAATGTAGATAAAAAGGTAGAAAAAGGAATTCCACTGAAAGATTGTGGAGAGTGTTTCTCTAGGGGGTGCAAGTCTAGGAGATCAGGAGTAAAAGGAAGGTAAAAGCCTCCAAAGGTGGCAGGTTTTTTCCATTCCTCAAGAAACTTTTGAAGTGGTTCTGGCTCTGAGTAACAGTAACTGAACCACCTTATAGCTGACTTGAGATACCGGTTAATAAAGAAGCTTAGCAATACCCTCACATCCCCAGGAGTGGTCCCAGACTTCCTCAAGTCACAGTGAAATCATTCACAGCTGGGTGCGAAGGCAGGAGGCACTTCAGCTGCTCCAGCATTTACCCCTGCTACCCTTCTGGTCTTTAACATCCTGTTAAAAAAAGAACAAACGCTGAGCTGAAGAGCTTTTACAAGCAGCAACATCAGCACCATGTGCTCTGTCTCCTGGACATGTAATTCCACACTGTTACTTCATGCAGCACTGGGGAATAAAATCCCCAGTGTGAGTTGTAGGGCATGTTTCCATTCAAAACATTGGGACCTACCCCTGGGAAAGATGAGTCCTGCAGTGATGTATGGCAGTTTCCTCAGACCAGCCTATAGAGCTCTGAATCATGTCAAAAACAGATCAAGAGCCCCACTGCTGAGTGTTGGCACCTGTCATAAAGCAAGTGCACACAGTGCAGCTGAAATTCAAAATGGCTTAAGACAAAAATGTACATTTTTCCCTCCCAAGTGCAGTGCTTTCCTTGCTCATCAGCCTATCCCCGTATGATACAAACCTGCTTCCTCTGAAACCTTTGCAAACCTAAACCCGTGCAGGTGTTCTTTATCTTCATCACATGTACAAGTGCTCAGGATTTGCCACAGAGCATCAGAACCATGTATGGTGTGGAGTGTACTTTGCTGTCACTAGCTGTCCCAGTCGGGCGCAGGGGAGGGAAGGAGAACTGCATTTGCATTTGTTCATTGGGTTACTACCTGCTGTGGCCCCAGCCCGTGGTTTCGGTTTGCTCCTTGGCAGTCAACAGGCAGAAGTCTTAGTCCTGTAGCATATTGACCCCTGGAGGTACCATGAGGCACAACAGCTGGCTAAGACCGTGCCTTTGTTGGTGAGGCTTTGGGGACATAACTTCAGTGTCAAAGCTCTCCATATGGACCATAGGCGTCTTACATCCAGCTCTTGGAGCACGTTCAGATCTCCTGCAAGTGTCTCAGTCGGTGAGTGATCGTGGAATACCACATTGTTCCAGAGCTCAGAAAGGCTCAGAAGAAAGCCCAGCAGCTAAAGCCTCCCCTTCCCCCATCAGGGGGCTGAAAATAGGTTGTAGGTGAAGACGCTACCTTCCAGAGCATATGTCAAATGTGAGACCTCCCAGAAATTGACTCCAGCTATTCCAACAGTCCCCTAGGACCAGCACTACAGAAAGAAAGTCCTACTTCTCACTGTGATTTAGCTTGAAGACTCCAAGGTGGCAATTCTTCATGTGTTACAGAGAAGTATTACAAAGAGCACAAAGCAGAGCTGAAACTAAAAATCCTATTACAGCATAATTATTTTTATATAGAAGTCTAAGGTAGGCAAAGGACATTTCATGATTTTATAAAAGCAAGTTAACATCAAAAATACAAAGCATTTCAGGTGCAAAAGCCAATGCTATTGGTATGGAAAAAGTGAATCTCCTCCAGAAATGTGTAAAAAACCATGTGCTCGTCCTGTCATTTAGCTTCCTCACACCTGCTATATCTAGACATAATAACTAAGTAAGTGACACCTAGTAACCAGGCAAGTTTTCATATGGTGTGATACACATTCATGTCTCAGGCTGTCCTCCACTTAGTATTGCAGCAGACTGCAGTAACAACTGTCTTTAGAGAGGTCACTGTTAGGTCCCAATAACGTCTGTAACAAGCTGGTGGCAAACAGAAAATAATCAAGTGCCTGATGGGAAAGGTTGCAATGCCTTGACATGGACTTCATGTTATTAGATCACAGGGTAGTGTCTGACTTGGCAGCCAAGTGTGACTTGGCAGCCAATTACATTTCTTCTGAAAATAAGAATGCCAATACTGTTTGGGAGAGATGCACTGTCACCATGACTTGCACAGATATAAAGGCATAAGTATGGCTAAAGTCAGTCAAGACACCCAGGGTCCCATCAGGTCATAAAACTGACACTGCCTTAATTAGGAAGATAACAATCACAAGGCCATAATGGGAGGTGGGTCCAACACTCATGATCCAGAGAGAGTCCTGCCAAGGAAAACCAGGCAGCAATATGCCTGTGTGGCAGATGTAGGAAATTAAGGTCTTGATTGGTTTGCTCAAAGTGGAGAAGAGTGCAAAGGAGCCCCAGCTCCTGATAGCCTCAGGGCAAGGGAATGTTCATCCTTGCAGGAGCAGGGTTGCTGGCAGGAGGGGCTCTGCAGCCTCAGCACAGGGCCACCCTTGCCTTGGGTGCTCAGGATCCCTGCAAGCGCTTCAGTGCCAGGCAGTGGCTGAACAGCAGAGGGTGGCTTTGCCCTGGGGCCAGGGCTGGTGGGAAATACCAGGAAGCAAAATGTCTGGCTCAGAGACATGGTGCACCCAACAAACATGCAGGACGGCTCCTTGCACAGCTTTCAGTGCTGCTGCCAGGACTTAGGTCTGGAAAGTGATGACTTGAGCTGCACCTCAGTCTGCTGCTTTCAAGTAAATCTTTGCTTCTGACAAGCTGGGATTGCTTCTGACAAGCAAGAGATTGTCTCTGAAGCTGATGACAGCTTCAGCACGCACGTTTGTCGTCTCTTGTTTGTCCCCCATTTTCTTTTAAGCTTTGCTCAGATGTGACTTAGGGCTGGTCAGTAGCTGTTCATGTGCTACGTGAATGCCTGCTTGTAAGTTTAGGTGTATCCTTCATTAAAAAAACCCAGGTGACCGAGTAGGAAAGGAAGAAGGACAAGTGGCGTTTTGCTCCAAGCTCTGACCTGGCTTCACTCAGCTTGGGTATTTTGTCAAAATGCTGCAGATACAACAGATTGTCCCTGTGGGGACACTGTCCCACCTACTCTCCTATATCTGAATGAACAGCAGAGAAACCAACATGGCATCACTCAACTTCACAATGAACCCTCTGCTCATGTAAGTAACAGTCCTGCCCCTCAAACCTAATATCCCAGGCATGACAGCTGTCTTTTTGAGTATCTGCAAGTGTTTAAAACAGAGGTGTTCTCCATTAACAGCATAAAGCGTAGGCAAGTGGCCCCTGAAAAAGCGATTGGTTTGAAAAGCAGCCACCACCTGGCCCCTCAGCTTGTAAACATTTAAAATAGCCAACATACAATACTGGAGGAACCATTCAAATGTCATGGTGTTCCCACCAGTCTCTGTTAGCATCTTCCTCCACTCTTATCCCCAGAAACCTCCTCCCCAGCCCACAGCTGCTTTCCCTGCTCATGGGCAGCTGCGCCCCAGTGATGCAGATGGTAACCCTAAAGGGTAGAAGGCACTGGAGCAGACCGACAGACCCTGCTGCAGTTAAGGAAGGTGTTCAGCAGACTTTGGGCCAACTCCATGGCTATCTTAACCTCTGGGAAAGAGGCCACTTTGCAGCAGCACAGCCAGCCTGTAGGAAGTGAGGTGGGGTCCTCCCTACACAGAGCAAGAAGAATCTGTGCAGGATGATGAAGGTTGTGGGTGAGTTTTTGGTAGCAAAGCAAGAGACCTTCACACAGCAGGGTTAAGAGTTAATCTTCCAAGCAGAGCAGAAATCCATTCCATGGACTTGTACCCAACTGCCTGGGCCTCACCCTGAGCTGCTCCAAACACACACTGACAAGTTGGGAGCAAGTTTTGAAAAGCTTTATGCAAAATCCCCAAACTAAAAAACTCTAGGGCTGTTTCCAGCTACACTCTTCTTTCAAACCAGCAGCAGAAGAAGGCAGAAAGAACCCAAAATCACAGAAAATACTCCGAAATTGTCTGTAGGACTTACTTCTTCAAGTAAAGTCTTGCACAGCAGCTTGTTCTCCAGCTATCAGCACAAGTGTGACCTTCGCTGGCAGATCTGGGATAGACTCCTCCAAGCTCCTGAGAAATCAATGACTCATACGGTTTCCTTTGGGATTGTGTTTTAACTAGGTATGAGAAGCTCTATTCTGAGAACAATCACTGTGACTCAACCTTACTTCTCTTGCTCTAGCATGACATAACTTGATCATATGTCCCCTCACTGTTTTTCCCCAGAAAGACTCTATTTTCCCACAGACCCCACCACTGAGCTCAGCAACAGCAACCTCATCCACTATATGTATCTACATCAAACTCCTTCAGGTAGGTCCTGGAGTGTCTTGGCAGGACCCTAAGGAATGGGTGGTTCACCCGGAAACTGGCCGTGCTGGAGCTGAGAATGACTAAAGGCCCTCAGCCACCAGGCACCTCTGCAGCTGAGGGACTTTCTCCATTCACTATTCACCGGGAAGGGCTGCTCTGGCCACCCTCCGTTCACTCCTGGAACCCCTGGGAAGGGCACCACTGGGAATGATCTGTGATCCTCTGCTCTGCTTCCTGCATCTACATCTCTTCCTTACTGCCATCTGTTTTCTCTTTGCTCTTCTTGGTTGATTGTCTGTTCACCTGCCTCTTTTCCCACAGTTGCCCAGTTGCTTTTCTCACCCCAGCATTAGTGACCAATAATGACAGCTCTCGTTTCTGTGCCAGGGAACAAATTATTCAGGGAGGTGTGGAGTTCCAGGAAAAGTTTTCCTTCAGAGCAGAAAAACACTCAACAATTAGCATGTCATATTTGACAGTGGCTCTGCAGACCCTCCCACATCCGGACTTGGGAGGACTTGAGGCTGGGAGGTATTTCCATTTCCTGGCCTGAATGTCCTTCCAAGCAGTGTTGCAATTACCCCTAGGCCACTATGATAATTACAGACTTCCAGTCCAGCAAAATGGACTACAGCTTTGCAACCCAAAGTATTCAACTCCCTTAAGCTGCCCCCACGCAACTCATCAGATGGGCAAAGAGACAACAAACGGAGCAGTAAAAAGCACAGTGCATGAGATTTTTCAAAAAGTAAATGATAACATCTTAAACGGTTATTATTTTCCCTTCTCATTCATCTTTGAGTCTATAGAAAACACATGGGTGGGTTACAAATACAAGGTTCTTTGGACTCTTGCCTCTGTGCAGGTGTACTTCTGCATGGCCTGGCTCAGCACTGTGGTATGTGGTATTTGGGGGTTTGTTTTGTTTTCCAGGAGAGCTTAGTGACCTACTAAATATTACTGAGCAGATAAGATCTGAAATCAATGTTCTGAGTTACCAAAAGTAAGCCAAAGAATGGAACAGTTTACTTAATTAAATTAAACATATTTCTTACATTGACTTGAGAAAAAACATTTTCTTGGCGCAAAATTGAAACATCACTTAATTTCAACTTAAATCAAGTGGACTGAACACATCATGCCAGATGCTCTGCTGGCTCCATGCCCTCATAAGTTCAATGTGTCCTCCTCGTGAGAAGGACACATTTCGAAGTGAAGACAAATGCACATACTCTGACTCTACTTAGCTGTCTATTCTGTGTAACAGGAATGGCTGCCTCCCGCCTCAGCATTCAAGATTCAAGGAGGACATTGTATTAACAGTCCATCCTGATGACGAAGAATGTTAAAACTAAACCAACTAAACTATCTGCTCTAAGTGCACAGCCCCACCCTCATAAGGAGAGAGGCATGGGTGTCCCATTTTACCCATGCAGACGGTGGTCATTCTTACCTGTGGCTCAAGGAACTAGCAATTATGAGTGCCCAACCCAACACTCTGGAAAAGCCTCAAAGGCCTCAAACTTAAAAGCCCTAAAGTCTTATCATGCTAGTCACTCAGATAGGCAGTATTTTGATAGTCTTGGACATATTTCTGTACCCTGCCAGGGTGAGTGGGTGCCTCACATCCTAGATGTGTTTCGTCTGGGGTGAGTGGGGAATGAATGCAAAACAAAATCCCTGCAGTTAATTAATTAATCCCTGCAAATTCTGAATGACCCACAATCCTATCTGCTTTAGAACCCAGAAAAAAGAATAATGCTGTGCCAGCATAACCTCCATGTCCCACAAAAACGAATAGTCATGACTTGCTGAGTGTTCTGATTTTGCAGTATCAGAGCTATTTTAGAGGAGTGCAGGAAACACCTACTGAATAGTGTGTGCCTGGCTGGAAGTCTGTAGGACCCAGCTTCTCAACAGGGCAGAGCACAGCCAGCGTGTGAGACACGGCTGGAAACAGAAAACTCATGGCCTAGCCTTTCCCTTACAGAAGCACAAGGCTGCTATAAACCCCATCTACCCGGAATTTGGGTGTTTGGGCACACCCTAGATGATACCTGCTTTGGCTGAAAATGGGGCCATGCTATTGATGTGGACGGGTGTTTCTTTGTTCTTTGCAGCTTTTGATTATTTGTTAACAGTCAAAAGGGGTAAGTGCGGCTCTTGACACATCTTGAGCTTCCTTTTGGCTAGGTGATTCTTGAGTACTGCCTCTTCCAGGACTCCCAGAGGAGTTGCAGATGAGGAGTGCCCATTTTCTCTTGGCTGAGACAATGGCCATACCCTACTGACCCACTTGTGGCCTTTGGCAAGCCATATCACACCTCTTTTGGCCTTGTCTTTTTTCCTTTGGTAGGAATTGCTTCATGAGGGAATTGTCTTTTTCAGATAAAACTAACATACTAATATGATACTGGTCTCATTAGACCGTATTAACCGCTGTTGAAATACAGATACTTATATGCTGAGCCAAAGAAGTCAAATGAGTTAAATATTGTTAGATAAAACATATGTTTCGGGATCAAGGATTTGAGGAGCTGCCATAAAAAAATCAAAAAAGGACCATCAGTGCTGAAGAAGTTTGGCTAATAGGCAAATATTCCTTGTGAAAAAATTGACAGTTAAACGCTGCATGTTCTTCGCCAATTATACAAGTAATTTGTGTAACAGTTCAGTTCATAATGTTTCCACACTTTACAAAGGTGATACTGCTTTTATTTCAGAACAAACACTGCTTAATAAGTGAGAAAAAAGATATTAAATTGTCAAAACGCAAAGACATCAGACAAAGAAATGAGACATACTGTGAGACAAAATGAAGACCAACTCTTCTTCACAAAAGCAAACAGTAACATTTTTTCCTCTTTTTCATTCACTTCATGTCACTAATAAAAAAAAACCAACTAAACAATGCATAGTAGTCTGTTGCACTGTGAGCATTTTCTCTGTGGTATCAGGGACACTGCAGGAGAACTAGACCAGGACAACAAACAGGATAACTCCAAGTCACTCTGAGTTGTATAATACCTACCAACCATGGCGATTTTCTCAGTTTTTATATACAGAATATTCAGTCCTTTGCAAAACATGGAAAAGGAACTATCCTCCTTCTAGGGACACGGGACATAAGCTAAATGCTTTCCCTGGGTGTTTATTGATTCTTACAAACAACATACACATGGGCAGAGGAGTGCTGTTTAGTTACAGCCACTGCTCTTAGTGCCTCTACACTGCTGGGGGAACAGGGAGAAGCTTGTAGTCATTGAGAGAAACTGCAGCAGTCCCTATCACCATGCCCTAAAGCAACCTCTCCTACTGCTCTGTATGTTCCTTCTGCTAATACATGGAACTAGTTGTTCGTTTTGCAGAGGTCTGAACCCAGGCAAGTGCCCCCCTCTCCTGCAACATCAGGTTTCCCCATGGCACATGGGCAGAGAAGGGAGGTCCAGCCTTCTCTAGGAAACCCTTCACCCCGTGTTGCCGTGTTGCGGGCCAGGATTTGAGCCCACACAGAACATTCCTGACCCACCAAGTACAGCCACATCAACTGAACAAAGACATTAAGGACAAGAAACTTCGAGAAATTAGAGGAACAGCCACTGGCTTTCGTACCTCCTATTTGTGCCTAAGGACACCTCACCACGATCATTTTTACTTCCCAGCCTGGGAACTGCAGGACTCCAGCAGATCAGCACTTCTGAAGAGCAAGTTCCGTGATTAGTTACCAAATGAAGAGTTCTGATTATCTGGGTACACTCAGGTTTCAAGACGGCTTGTGTCAGAACAGCTGCTTCTGCTCCTTTCAAAGATAGATAAAACCTACCCCAGCCCTTCTGCTTTTCCTCAGCCTTAACTGATGATTTGTTCTGCAGAACTCAAAATGGTATTTTTTTCATTGCCCATGAAACAGAAGAAAATGACAAATGACATTTTTCCTCTGGAGTAATGCCCACCCTGTTCAGGCAGAAGCTTCTATTCCCATCACATGAGCTGGTCTGGAAGTCGTGAACATCCTCTGACTCCTCCAGCAAAGGCTGCCAGCACCTCCCAGGGTCAGCCTCTTAGAAAAACATCCTGACAGTGGGAGAGGATGTCCACAGCCTGTGAGGGCTGTAGGTAGCAGCCTTTCCTAGCAGATGTTACCCCTGCTAAAGTTAATGCTACTCTGAGTTTCAATACCCACCAAATTACTTTCTTAAAATTGAAAAAACACTGTGCAAAAGCATTTAAAAGACAGAAGTGATATTACAGTTTACAACATGGACATGACACAAATCAAATTTATATATATATATATATATATA
>NW_009945659.1:0-585 GCF_000696875.1 Nestor notabilis
CTCCCCGCAGCGCTGATGCGGACCCTCCGCGCAGCCGCAACTGCAGCCGGGCACAGCCAACCGTGTTTAGATAGAAGGGCATAAAGCTTCGCCTGAAATGTAGCGCTCATTAGTACAGATAATTGATATGTACCTCGACTAAGAGGCTTGCAAATGCTCAGTGGCACGGTGATGCATTGCAGGCCGGCCTCCTCGCCTGCCCCGTAGCCACCATGGAGCTTGCTTGGCTCCTGTCAGGCAGCGCGATTTCCCAGCCATGTCTGAGGCAATCCTGCCATCTCCTGGACAACCCCTGGCATAGGCAGAGGAAGCCTTCGCCTCGCTTCAGGAGCCGCGTTTCCGAGTGGTAAACGAGTGAGGGAGACTACTCGGTCACACGCAGAGCAACCTTCATCTGTAAGCTGGAAGAACATGTATGCCAGTGAAATCATAGCGTGTGGTCAGCTCTGATGTTCAGGCTGATCAGGTTGCCTACTTAAAAAAAAAAACCTGAAAAGCGGAAAGGAGCGTGTGAAAGCAGCCCTCCGGGTCGCTCTGTTCCTCAGCGGTGATATTTCCTGTACAGACACAGGCAGGGGGACACCC
>NW_009945659.1:653-1567 GCF_000696875.1 Nestor notabilis
GGGGGCGCGCCCGGCCGCCCCTGCAACAAGATGTTTCTGTCACTGCTTTTCCCTGCAGATTTAAACATAAACATCGCTTTCCGCAGCTGTGTCTCCAGCTACTCCCGATTTTTCTTTTCATATTTTTTTCCGCGGTATTAATTAGCAATTACAGATGAGTTGAACATTAATTGAAAGCTCTGTTTTCTCTAACCCCATAAAAGTTAGTTTGAAGTGTCACCTTTCTTTCCGGTAACTGGGAACTCACATCCATTCCTTGTGTTTATTGAGGGCAGAAAAAAATATAGTTTTTGAGCACAAAAAGTTCCTTCTGTTTTCTGGGAAGTGAAAATCAGAGTCAGCTTTTTCGTAAAAGGCGATTATGAAAATAAACTATTGCCCATCCTCATGGGGAGAGAAAAAGCAGAAAACAAGTAAGCTAATAAGAGGGAGGTTCAATTGGTAGACATAACTCAAACAATAAAAATTAAAGGCAGTGGTCAGTCATATCCTCCAGCGGTGCCTGTGTGGTCCTGTGTGGTCTGGGAGAGAGTAATCATTTAAAGCTTTCTTGCAGGGCAATGAAATTACTGCAGAATTTAGCCCAATTTCCCATTAAACAGAAAGATGAATTTGATTAGGAGAATGTCAAGAAGGGCAACGTCTCTGATCTCTGCGTAGAAATAAAACCAAGATTAAAACTATGATTAACTGGACAATAACACGGAAAATTAACCCTACCTGTTAACTAGGTTCGAGTTTTTAACCGAGGTAATGAAAGCGGCCAAGTCCGGGAATTAAGGCTCTTGAAGCTGGGCTTGCTCAGACTCGAGGAGATTCTGTTGGAAAAGAGCCCGGGAACAGAAAGGCCCGCTCCGGGTGGCGGATGGGCCTCCAAAGGCTTCCGCGGGGTCGTGGGGCGGCGGCACCGGCAG
>NW_009945660.1:0-1294 GCF_000696875.1 Nestor notabilis
CTCGGGAGATACTCACCTCGGCAATTCAAGTAAAGTGGTAGTTTTTAAAATGGAGTGGGAAATCAGTTTATATTTAGGTTTGGGGAAGTTTTTTTAGGTTTTGCGGTTGTTCTGCAGCAGACCATTACCGAAAGTTATCCATCAGGCCTTAGTTTTTTTTAGACCAAATCTATTCTATTTACAATTAAAGAGAGAAAAAACATTTGCATAGTAGTAGTATGTCTCTAGTGATCTTGAGAGAAGAATCATTAAGCTTCTCTCTAGAAGTGAGAATGTGACAATCAGTGGCAAAGAGATGGGTAGCCCATGGGAGAAAAATAAGGGGCTCAAATTTTGCAGATTATTTCGCAAACTGTAAGTGACAAATGTCATTGATTTTCCTATGTCTTTAAGAGCTCCACCTCTGTAAAATAAGTAGATAAAATTTACTTTAAAATAACCTTTTAAAATCATTGCTGAAAAATATTTATGTTCACCTTGGAGTTATCATGAACAAGATGCACATAGCTGTAGCCTATGGAGAAGGATGATAATAAAATTGACATTGAAGTGAAAAATCCAAAACTTCAGTGACAGTAAGTTAAAAAAAAAAAAAAAAACCAAAACAAAAGCAAATGAAAAAGTCGTGTTCTTAGCTGATTTACAGTGTCACCCACTCTTCTGAGTTCCAGGCAGTTTGGGTGTATGGGTGGGTTTGTTTTTAACTGAGAAGCAGGGCTTTGGGGTGGGATACCTGACAAAAAATATAAGTCCTTCCCAACTGTCCATGTATACCAGAAATATAGAACATCATAAATTTCAAGCTGATGCTGAAGACTATATGGTTGAGATTGTCAAAATAAGTGAAAAATGTGAGAAAGTGAATCAAACTCTATACTGCTGTAGTAGAAAACAAGCCTTGAAGGAACTATGCTACTCTTTAGAAGAAAACACAGTTTTAAAAGATAATCTGGGAAAGCTTTTTGTCAAAATGTAATGAATGCAAGAGGTGTATCATTATGTCTGAGCTTATAGTGTTTCAGTTTTCTTTTCCTGGGCCTAAAAGAATCCAGTAAATTACAATGCATTGCTGGCTTTGTTCATGTAAATTGGGGAAGACTGTCAACTGTATTGCATAGAGAAGGATAATCTTATAGCTGCTGCTATGGGATTCTCACTAGACAGTAATTTTAGAGCAGAGCAATCCAGTTCTAGTCTTGCCTTTCCTTTGCCTTGCTTTTCTTGCATACGAAAGTGAATTTTCTTTTTGACTGGTTAGGGAGATGTCGAGGTTCAAGCCCAGCCGGCAACTTGG
>NW_009945661.1:0-41998 GCF_000696875.1 Nestor notabilis
GTCTCGTCCCGGCCTCGCCGCGGCCAGGGGTCTGCCTGCCAAGGCGCGACCGTCAAACACACCGCGCAGGGGGTCTCAGCGGTGAAACTGCTTCGCATCTCTCTGTGCACGTTGTTTGTAGAAACTTCTGCAAGGCAGCTCACGCGAAAAGAAAAGCTCTTACCAGGCCCTGTTACCCACGTATCGGGTGCTTTTCCAGTCCCTGGTTTCATTACAAAAACTTAAATAGGCAAAATCTTGTAAACTCGCATCCTGCGGATGTCCTATTTTGTAAATTTGGTGCATCTTTACACTGGTCCTTTTAAAACTGAACTTTCTGAAATGCAGTCAGTTCTTTTTAGCTGCTTTCCAATTCTGCTTGTCCTGAATTAACTTAGGCTTGCGCACACCCAGAAAGACTCTGTACAGTGCTGCTAGCCATTGCAGAAGGTGGTCATGGGAAGCGTGTGCTGCTTCTTAGTCATGATAAACAAGCGGTGGTTTGATGCACAGTGTGAGCACTTAGAATCATAGAATGTTTTGGATTGGAAAGGACCTTAAAGATCATTTAATTCCAACCCCCTGCCATGGGCCGGGAAACCTTGTACTAGACCAGGTTGCTCTAAGCCCCGTCCAACCTGGCCTTGAACACTGCCAGGGAAGGGGCAGCCACAGCTTCTCTGGGCAACCTGTGCCAGCGTCTCACAGTGAAGAACTTCTTCCTTAATTCACTTCAGATCTCCATCTCATTTTGGATCCATTATTTGTCAGGATGTTTTGATGACGGCATCAAAATCTCGCACATCTGTTTCTGTGTTTCTAATGGTGTCATCACAGAAAATGTGTTTCAGGTTAAAACTTTAAATATATAGGCCCTGGTTGACTCAGTTCTCCTCCAGTAGTGCTTTCCAGTTCTTGCTGCTTCTAATGAGACTTCTGAGATGGCATTAGCAGGATGTGGCCAAGGCACAATTCAGTTTTTCTGCAGGGTCACTTTATCATGGTGCTTTCAGAAGCTCATAAGAGTATATGGATAAAGTAAACTCACCAGGCTTCTCTAGTAATTCCAGTGTGTTTCTAACTCATAACTTTAGAGTGAGGAATACTGCTGCCTAATCAAAATATGTATGAATACTGCTCATGCACAGTGATTCCATGCATTTGCACATCCTTCTTAGGGGGTTTTAAGACAACTTTTGCAATTTTCAAATAACTGTATTTATTGTTTTCAAGTTACTACCTCCGTCATTAACAGTAGCTGTTTCTTCTTCAGTCATTGTTGGCAAACTAACCCTCCCATAGTGATACGTTGCTGGAATCCTCTTACAATATTCTCACATCCAGTATCTGAATCCAGTTCTGTGTGTGTCTGTCTGTTGGTTAAGTGGATGTTTGATCTGCTCTCAAGACCAGCCTGACTCACCATCCCTGCTGCGGCTGCTTCAGCTGCATTTGCATGCTGCTTTCACCTGAGCCCCTCATAGTCTCTAGAGGGGGAGAGCCCAAGCTCCTCATGCCTCCACGCACGCTGGAGGTCTTGTCCATGTAGCCCACAGTGGATGAAGTCTAGGTGAGGCTCAGGGTATTACCGTTCAAGGCACTGAGTTCCCAAATCCTGTTTTTCCTAAGCAACCTGGGGAGCCTTTGATCCTGGGCTGCTCACAGGAAGTCTAGGGCCAGCAATGTAAATGGAAAATGGTGACTTCCAGCCATGCATATGCTTAACTCCACTCCACAGCCTATCACTCACTCAGACACAGCCGGAGGCTTTGTCACCAACCCTCTTTCTGCCCTAAATGGCCACTTTTAGCATCCCAAAGTGATGGTGATCCTCATTCTGATTTATTTATGCTATTTTTGTATCTTGGCAGCCTGTCATCTCTGTAATCCACAGTGCTACGTTTTTCTCCTTCACCAAATAGCATCTATCTTTCAAAACCCTGTGATAACAGAGATTTGCCGTCTCTCTGCTATCTCGGCAGTATCTGATTTAGCACAGAATTGAAAACGTCCCTCTTTTTTTGGAGGGGGGGGAGAGAGAGGGGGGTGGTGTTCTCTGTGTTAAAGGATAACATTTCAGCAGGTTTTCACCAAGCAGACTTCATACCCTTAATGGTTTAGGGCAGCCTTCAACCTCTGTTGCTGCCACATCGGATTAATCCATTGCAAATTACTGATTTGGAATTGGGATTTGGTTCCAGCATAATAGGTAAGTCACTGAATATGTGATATATATTACCTGTGTGCTGCTTTTATCATATCTATCCCGCTTTGTGTGTGCCTTTAGTGACATCCTGCTTAAAGTTTTTACCCTTCCTTTAACCTTTCTCACAGTCATGTATTTATTCTCCTAAATAACTGCCACATTAAAAACATTGAAGGCTGGTAAGTGAATTCCTGAGCCTTAGGGACACATGTAAGATCCAGTTCCTTTCTACCATCCAGACATTACAGCTAGAATGTTTGTGATTTATTCAGACAGCCAGAAATTGATTTCCCAAATGCAATTTAATTTTAAATTCATTGGCCATTTATGGAAATGGATGCCAGATACAAAATATATTGTCAAGAAGCAAGCAAATGTAATAAATCCCTGTACGTAATGTAACCTCATATCTTCCTATTACATGTAAAAACATTCTTTGGAGGGGAAAACATCACTTCTGACACAAAACCTTTCCAGTGTGGCAAATAGTTGTAATGTATTTTTTGAATGGCCCCTAGCATTGTACACACCATGTGCACTTACTGCATTAATAAAACTGAAAAAATATTTCCTTAGTCCATTTGACGGATGGAGGCACCTTAAGCCATTACTTTCAATGAGGCATCTAAACTTTTACAAATGCACGGAATTTTAGATTTCTGTCAAATATAAACATAATTATAAAAGCCTAATAGGTTTTGATACTCAAGAACAACAAAGGGGTAGGTTAACCAAACCTCCTGAGTCTTTCTGAAAAGAGACTCTTATGTGATGCAGGGTGTCGATGAAGTCTGAATGCATAGGCATCCTTGTCTCCACTAGGTCTGGGTCTGGTTTTGTGGTTTGTGTGTTCAGAACTGGTGAAAAGGAAGAAACAGAAAGCTGTGCATCAGGTAGGGAAATGAAAAGTGAGCTCTAAACAACTCTGGAGCGATGTTTTGCTCTTGCTGAAGCTACTTGTTAGCAGCACCCCAGTTAGGAGTGGTGCCCCTGCACGCCCATGACCCTTGCGGAATACGATGTCACGCTGGCAGCCACACTGCTCGAATGTGAGGTCATGTGTGTCACCACTCCGCTCTCCAGCTGCCTGCACCAGCACTGCTTGCACCAGGAACTTTTCTGAGTCGAAGCTGCTCCTATATGAAATTTCTCCTCCAGAGAGCCAGCCAGCTTCCCTGAAGTGCAGGGCAGTATCGGTGGTCAGGCAACTAGGCTTTTTGCTTTTATGACGGAACAGACATGTCCCGCAAGCAGATGGGGCTGACAATATGGAGTTAATTGTACATCTGAGGCACAGAAAATAGCTGGGATGAGGGAAGCGATAATAAATCACAAAGTTGCATATATCGATACGAGCAGCTTGATGGTTTCCGGTTCAGCCTTAGATGATAAATAGAAAACTTTTTTTCTTAATCAGTGGGAGTGTTTTAAAATAGCACATAAGAAAGGGATTCTTGGAAGGCTCATCTAAAAGCTTGATGCACATACACACCAGTATTTGCATGTTTTGTCAGTATTTGCATGTTTTTTCAATATTTGCATGCTTACCTTCATGAAACATCTGCACTGGGCATTTGTGTTGCCATGTTTTTTTAATACAAACAAAATACTTTATAAACAGATTCAGGACTCAAAAGATAAATTCTGTGTGTCTGCATGACCCTGAAAATAACACCATATTTTCTTCTAGCACCTGTGAAACTTTTGGGCTGCGGTTCAGATCAAGATGAAGACACATGCGTGTTGGTGTCTACATACAAGCTGGGTGTTTTGTTTCCCAGCAGAGCTGGGGGTGGGGGCTTGCACCAGTTATATCTGAGGTACTTCTGGTGTGTGAGACACTGAGACAGGTCTGGCCAGCTTGGCATACGGCTTACAGGACTGTAGTGCCTTTCTGGAGCAGCAGCTGTAGACAAGACGAGGTAGCCTATGCCCTCCCAAATGGTTCTGGGTGTCAAGACAGCTGATCTGAGCCCTGGAGATCCCTTTAGGTTGACCCTAAGCAGATAGCTGATGGCTGATTAAATGAATCAATCTCTGGACTCCACTCCTTTGAATACACTGACCAAGAGCTCCATCAATTCTGTCAACAACTAATGCCAATTGAGAAGCTGTGTGATGTCCTACCTGGTCTCAGGCTACCTTCCTGGAAAGGCATCAGTTCCCGTATGTCCTGTACAGATAGCTGCTGGCTCCCGGGAGATGTCTCAGATACCTTAGGGGTTCTCACATTGCTTTAGATGCCAAGGTGTAGGCAAATGAATCAAGCCTTGGACCTCCATTGGCTACAACAAGAATGAATACAGGTTTAGTTGCCAAAACATAGGCCCTAGAGGTAGCCATGAGCACCAACAGCATCCTTGGAGGCTACCTGGCACAATGAAGAAGAACCAAACCTTCTTGCAGCTGCCTGTGCCAGCCCACGTCCCTCAGTGGTGGCAGATGCCTTATCCTTAGGCTGTGTGTGGATACTCAGGTTTGGGGGTCTGCCTGGTGCACTGGATCTGACCCCTCCCCACTTCATTGAACTTGGACTGGGTCCAAACACAGACGATACATTTTGCAAACGTGTTTTTCACAAATGGGATGAAAGTTTGGGAGGATGCCTGAGTCCTTAAATGATCTGCAGGTTTAAAAACAAGGCCAAAAAATGTGAAGTGTACATAGGACATTGTGAATCACAAGGTATTTTTTACAAGAATTTCCCTACTTTTCTGCATAAGAAAAAAGAAAACAGAAACCATTCATTGTAATGCTGATTTGAGGGAAAATGTCATTGTCAAGGTTCATATCATGCTTATTCCACTCCTCTTCCTCGAACTCCACTTCCTTTCAGTTCTTCACGTTGGCTTTGCCAGGCAAATGCAGATAAACCCATCCCCAAGGCTGAAATGGTTTAACAGTAAGGAAGTTATTTGGTCCCAGAGCTTTGAAGGCCTATTGACAATGTTAAATACACCAAAATGCATTTTTTTTTTGTTTTGCTTATTATTTCCCATTTCTAAATAGCTTGAAATAGAAGTGAAATTTTAACAAACAGTTGTTTAGGCAGGTGCTCGTGATATTAACTGAAAGGTCTGAGGCTCTAGGATTCCTTTTCATTATTAGGTGTTTGGCTGACTGTCCTTGTGCTGCTGGTGAGCTTCTGAGTCCCAGCTCTAACAGAAATATTGATATTAAAAGTGCTCAGACAGGTCCTCTACCTGCCAGTCTTTCACAGAAACCAACTAAATATGTATTGCTAGTGTCAAGACACAGAATTGAACAAAAATGTATCAATCAAATCTTGCTACTGCTCCTATAAGGACAAATTAACAGTGAAAAAAGTTTTTCATTTTCAAACTCAGGAGTCATCCCCTAGGACTCTGAATCCAACATACCCCGGTAAAAACAGACTTGTCAGTGCTTTGTTCATCTGCTTAATGGAACCTGCTCTACTACTACGCACATGGAAGGAGAACGATGACATCTGATTTGTTACACTTACACTAGATCCGTCTAGACATCAGAAGGCAATTTCTTAGTGATGTTGGGGTGAACAAACAGAGGAATGTTGCTCTGATTAACTCCTTAATTCAAGAGCAGTTTTACACTCCTATCAACCAGAAGGAAAGGTAAGTGCCCTCCTCTGCAGGCACCTTCATATTCTAGATCCAGTTACCAGATCTGAGAGCGCTCAGAATCTCTTGCATTTTCGCATTTTCTCTTTTCCTAAAGCCTGCATTCATTTCCTCTTTACTGCCTTTGCTCTGCATGAGCCTGGGGAGCCATGGTCCCACGTGCTTCCCAGAATACAAAGCACCCTCAGTGCATGACCCCACTCCTTGGCCAAATGCTGAGCCCTTTTCTTCTGCTCTGAGAGCTTGTTCTGCATGACAGTGCTTGTGACTTTAACACGTCTTTTGTGTGGCAAGTTCTGCCCTAAGACTGGCTATGGATCTCCATCAAAGTTAATGGATGCGGTAAGTACGTCTGCATAACTCTACTGTAACTGCAAAGAAAGGGGAAGTGCTCAGATGTGGTAAATGTGTCATTCTTCACTCTGGATGCTGGCTGTCACAGCTACTGTAGCTCACTGGCTCCTCAGCGGGACGATGAGGACACAGCTTGCTTTGGTCTCAGCCCTTCTCCTATGCTCATCCTCCCAAGCCTCCGTGGGAGCATCCACAGGTGCTCACCCAGAGTGTGACTACCATCAATGTCCTTATTCCTCCTTCCTTATCACAAGGATCTAGTCGACCAAAACAGATCCACTGGTGAGTTTGAAGTTAAAGGATTTCAGGTCGTAGAGTCTACTTCAGCGAAACTGAAGATCAGCTTCAGCTTATTTCAGCTGCAAGTGCACACGTCCGTGGACTTCAGCAGCTGTGTCTGTGAATACACCCGAACCTGCAAATATTCAAGCTGGCAAAAGCAACTGAGCTTGATTTGCCCCCTAACACAATATGTAATTCTATTAAAGAGGCAGAGGGAGGACGTGCTTATCCCATTTGGTTTGCTACTACGTACTTTGTTGTTAGCTTTGTGGCCATATATTTGATGGCGTGATACTCCCCTTGAGTTTGTCTGGTGCCTGACTTCATTGCTCTGAGTTCAGCCTGTACCCTTTAATAGGTGTTTTGAACTTTAATAACCTTATTAAATAAGCTTTTTGCTACTGAATATCTCAGACTTTGATTGGTACCTCAGCTGAGAATCAGCTCATTGAATTACCTCTGCAGCTGGAAAAGATAATACCTGTCAAAAAATTATTTGGATTTTGGAGAATCATTGCTGCCATTGCACTTCATGGTACAATGCCAGTATTTCTGCCTTCAGATGTAAATGTCTGTGCAAATGCTGCTTTTCAATTAAACTGTAGTACAATTCGTTGAAGTTTAGCCAAAGAAAGCCTGTGAATGGAAACACTTAAACGATACATTAGGATTTAGTTACAGACTTTGCATTTGTTTTCTCAACCAAATGTAAAACAATTGTGCAGCGGCCCATAGCAGAGAAGATTGTACTTGGGTTTTGTTGGAGCGTCAGTGTTAATGATCAGTGCTCAAGCGTTTTAGATTTCAATCTTAAATTAGCAATTTAAAGACAACAAAGAATGATTTTCATGCTTGTCAGTTCTGATTAATGTAACATTAACCCCTAGAGAACAGTATATTGCTCCAGTACTTCATTTTAAGTTGCAAAAGACGAGCTCTGGGAATCAATGAAGGGCTGGGGTTGGTGGTGGGTTGTTTTGGTTTTTTTTTTGGGGGGGGGGTTGTGGCACTTTTTTGGACTTTTTTTTTTTTTTAAAAAAAACCCCCTAGAATTGTAAAGATACTGCTATCTTACTGCTCCTCTCGCTCTTACTTATTGCGGGTCCTGTGGTTGTTATTTCCCAAAGTGTGTGACAATGAGCGATGTCCTAAATTACACCCTTTACAAAGTTAGTGCCGTCTCCTTGCTTCCTACAGATCCCGGCGCTGATTTTGCCGCTCCGGTGTTGATCCCGAGGAGCCCTACCTCACTACCTGCTGATCTGAGCTATCAAGGGCAAAAACTGCTGGGTGCATGCACAGGGAATTTATATGCTTCTCCCCTGCTGAGTAAATTACGGAGAGGAAACAAAACCAGACTGTGAAAGTGGCACATAAGATAAGGGCAGTTTTGCTGTAAAAGTGGTTGCTTTTTGATAACTGTGTGTAAAAACAAAATTTGCTGTATTTTCCCTGACACTAGAGCAGCAATTTAAATGGTTGCTGTTCTTATCCTTAATAGAGATGGTTGAGATAAGGTGTATAAAGAGGATGGTAGAGATAAGGAGAGGCCAGGCATTTGTCGTGTGCGGGGGATTAGGGTGTGATGGGGGCCCTCCGGTTCCCCTGGCCGCTTCCCAGGGGAGGGTTAGACAGAAATTCCGTCCATGTGAGTCAGCAAGAGATCTGCATTGACATAGGTACTGTGCCCAAGAATGAACTGTTGGAAACCTGGTGCTATGTGTGCAGTGTGCTCAGTTCACTCTGCAGAAAATGCTCCTCGTGGATGCTTAAATGAGAGCTTCAAGTCAGGGAAAAAAGTTGCATTGAAAGAAGGAGAAAAAATAAAGAAGAAAAAGCTTTGGAAAGTTTCAGCTTTCCAAATTGCAGCAATTAAACAAACAGTTTTGTATACAAACTTCACAAGACTTCCAAATAATTCAGATATGTCCTCTGGTGGTTGCAGTCTCTCACCCAGCAATCTGCATACTCAGTGGGGGCATGGGAAAAAAAAAGGTTTCTTCCATTCTAGCTGTTTATATCTACTTGTGTGTTTCCAGGGGTCTAGGCCACATTTTGTTTTGCTTCCCTTCTGTTACTGCCTAAACACTGGGAGTGGAGAGCCAACAGCTGCCTCACATGAGCCCATCACACAGCAATGAAAGCAAAGAAACAAATCTCTGCTGAATGATATGCGCTTCTTCTTGTGCTTGCTGTATTTCCCTTGACTCCAGTGGGAGCTTGAGGATCTGCATGAATTACAGACCTGGTCTTGAAGGATGATTAATGCTTCATATGTTTATTTTCTATGGTATTTGTGTGTGTGGAAACATTCACAGATTTGAATGGAAGATGGGTGCACGCCCACATACATGTGCATGTATATGTACACAAGCATGATTAGGTGTCCTTGCCTTTCAGATCTCCCTTAACAGCTTCAGGATGTTGGTATATGAATGCTGTGTCCGGATAGTAGGGCTCACAGGTAGGTGCACAGGGTGAGTGGGGAGCTGCAGCATAGCCCTGCAAGAGCATGAGGGGCAGCTCCACGGCAGAAAAGCATGAGGAAGGAGCCATGTAAGTTCATCTCCCACAAGACGTGACAGATTGACAGCAGCATCCTGCTCCTTTAGGCATGGTATAAATGCATAGCAAGAGGAAGTTCCTACAGGGAAGAGACAGCATTTGAAGTTGATGATATAGACACGGGGGATAGGAGAGGAAGCGTATGGTATTAATTTGTTGTAGTTTTCATGCTTCTCAGGCTGCTTCACCTGCATGGGGCTAAGTACCAGTGATTTCTTCTGGGTGACAGCTGGCTTCCCAAAACTTAAGGTGCTTTTCAGAAAGCCTGTATGTAAAGAAAGAAAATGAAAAAGAAAAATAATGAACATCTGGAAACATGCTAGAAAACTAATGATGTTTTCTACAGAGGGTGGAAGTTCCCTTCCCAGATGACAGGGAGGGGCCAGGGGAGCAGAGTGGAGGCTGGACTTCCTCCTGGAAGGAGCTCCAGAGTCAGCCTCTTTGCTCACCCAAGTCTTGGCTACGAACCAGAAGGGAGAAGAGGAAGGATGGCCAGATCCAGGAGCAGGGACTCTCCCTCGAGCCTGAAAGGCAGCCCCAGGAGAAGGGAAATGTAGTGCTTGCTCGCACTGTTCTATGCATGAGTGAAGGCACACACCACCTTGTCTGTAGCAACTTTCTTTTTTAAATACATGCTTGTTGTGATTTTAATAATATTGACGCTAGAATACTTTACAGTTTTGTTTCACTTTTTGTAAACTTTTTGTAGGCTTATCCTCCCTCCACTGTTCGTTGCTCACAGGGGAAAATGTAAAAAGAAAGCATCAACTTTTGAGCCTAACCTAGGATTTTGACGATGTCTAGTTATCCAGTGCTGACATTTAGCACAGTTTACTCTGCCATCACCCAGTGCTGTTGTGGCGAGGTTTCATAGAAGCTGCAATTACAAAACAGATGAGACACTCTGATTTACGTAGAGGAGGTGATGGTGTAATTTTTCTGGTTCTACTGCCAAGATAGTCAGAAACCAGGGTTTGTTGCAGACTCTGATGTGCTCTTTGTAGGTAGGTAGAGGTCCAAGATGTCATTTTAAGAAACTGGAAACACACTTGTGAAAATATTTCATCTAATATGGGTAAACGTGCCTCCTTAGTTTTACTAGAACTTGAAGCAATTCAAGAAAACGTCTTTCCGGTTTGTTTACTTCAAACCCTCAACAACATTATGGGCTTAATGAGGTTCACAGCTTGTTGTCTTTCTCGAGCTGTTTGGGGGTTTTCGGTGCTCCATCACACGAGTGAGTCTTATGCATGAAGGTGAGAAAATGCTGGCATAAAATGGGAGGACAAGATTGTGAAACAACTGGTAGTGGCAAAGGGCATTTGGCAGGCATGACTTGAAACCACTTTGATATTTTTTGTTTGTATTTGACTAGATTTCAAAGCAATGAGATCTTTCTAACTTCTCTGACTTTTCACCAAAATTAATCTTTCTGGTAGGCCTTTCCTTGAAGCATACAGTGACCTGGGAACACAACACTGAACTACGTCCACCTATACACCTCATAAGCCCTATTTCAAAAGTTTTTCTGCTTTAGGTTTAAATGTATATTCTCTATGGGGGGTTGCTTATACAGCATATGTATCTGATTTTGTCATCTGGGAGATCATAGGATCATGGAACCACAGGTTACTTCATGTTGGAAGTGACATGATGAGGTCTCTGGTCCAACCTCCCGCTCAGAGCAGGAGCAGCTGTCAGAGCAGACCAGATTGCTCAGGAATTCAACCAGCTGGGACTTGAAAACCTCCAGGGACAGAAGCTGGACAGCCTCTCTAGGCAGCCTATCCCACTGTTTGAGTGTTCGCACAGAGAAAGAGTATGTCCATATATCCTATCTGAAACTTCACCTCATGCCCATTGCTGCTTGTCCTCCCAGCAGGCTGCGAGCGGCCTGGCTCCCTCTCCGTAGCCCTCTCATTAGGGGTTGCTGTTAGGTCCCCACAAAGTGGGGGAACCCTGAGCCAGCCCCTGTACCTCAGTCTTTCCTCATGGGCAGATACATGAGACCTGTGCCTCCCTCCAGCCTCGTCCCATGCTCCCTGCTGCCAGCAAGGGCATTGCCTGGCTGCTGCACCGAGCTGTGGGCACCGCCATTTGAGAAACATGGTGGGCAGGTGCAGAGAGCAACAGAAAGGATGCAAACTCCTCTGCTGGGAAAGGATGAAGGAACTGGGTTTACTTAATCTGGAAATGAATGGAGTATGTGTAGAGCAGGAGTGGGGGGAAATGGTAACAAAGGTCTTCTGACGGGTAGAGGCTTGTTATGTTGCAGATGAGTTACTTGTCCTTCACAGCCTTTGGGAGTAAGAAAAGAGAAATGATGCACAATTGTCAACACAGATGGTGCAGGTTATATACAGGGAAAAACATTCAAGTGAAGTAAAAGAACAACACAGAGCTACTCTACACTGCAGGGCCTTAATCTTCACGAAAACAGTGTATTTTGAGGTATTTTTAAAAATCCTCTTTTTCTAGATATTACATTAGGAAATAGAGGGAAAACCCTTACTCTATGAGGTTGTGCTCTGGTATAACTGATTCTTCCCATACTATTGCAATCCACCCAGGGCCCATCAACATGCACTGGAGGTTTCTATAGAAATCGGTTTTAATCTGAGTTACTGACAGAGCAGATTTGCCGTGCTGTGTTGGGTGGCTCATGCTTGTTCTTCAGCCTCACAAGCAGGATGCACACTGCTAACACAGAACAGTTGTCTTGCCATTGCATCCATCAGACTTGGGCCTCATTGGCATGGATGCTGTAACCATGGGATGAAAAAATGGTTCCTCCACTGAGACACTTAAGCTAAAGGAAAAGCAAGGAAAAAACCATCAGTACAGGGAAGTAGGGAGAAAGATGAAGAAAATAGCATTGCTCTTGCAATCCAACTAGGCTGATAATTCTTTGGGTATGTCAGCAGTAACATCTCACAAGCAGCAGCAGCAAGGAAATTGTTGGTAGTGTTCACCACAATGCCACAGGCATTTCCTGCTTTAATTATAGATGTTGTGGTGTCTTGGGCACGACATGAGAGGCATCTCATGGGCTTGCTGGACTGCTGCTGTGCAGTGAATTTCAGTGTACAGGCCTTAAATGGTGTGGTCACTGGTGATAAGCACTGGGGCTTTCCAGTGGTGACTGCTGTAGGTAGTTTGTGGTCAGAAGGATGGCAACCACAGCCAATAGCTTTCAAATTGTCATTTAAAGTGAGAGGTAAAACCAGCAGGAGTCTGTGGGCATTTGCAAAGACATCCAAGCTGTTGTATGGGAAACAAAGCAGTCACTGTGGCTGCAGAAAGTGCCCATTTTCTGCCAGTTAACAGAACTGTTTTTAAAGCTAAACATACTTGTGATTATTTTTTTTCTTTCTTTTTTTTTTTTTTTGTGCAATTTTCTTAAATACTGACCAACATTCTTTATGAAATCCTCACTTTGCTTTTTTTTTTTTGGGTATAAACTGACCCCTATGGGTCCAGAGCTGTAGCTACTGCTGCTGCTCCTGGTACATGCTCCAGGGCCAGATCCATGCAGCCTCCCTCTGGGACAACTCAAGCAGAGATTTTACTCTCACCTCGTGGAGAAAGGATGTTGTCTTTCTGGTGTGCTTTCTTTTGGGGCTCTCAAAACATCTAATGACTCAGATGTCTTGGTTATTAGCATGGATGAGAAAGTTGAACGTACGCAAACGCTGCTGGGTGAGGCTGGGCAAAGACAGGCTTTGACCTCACCAGTCCCGATGAGAGGTTAACCTGGAGTAAAGGCAGCTCCTCATCCTCACTGTGAGCAGCAATCGCACTGCACTGAATTGGCCTGCTCTGAATTTAAGAGTTATGCATGAGGTTTTCCTGTTTGCCCATTATCTGCTTTGTGCTTGTGAGAGAATAGATATGAAGGAATTATGTCGACAAGGGAATTAAGTCACATATTTTGTATTTTTGATGATTTAAGGCCCCTTTTGTTAACTTCTTTACCCAGGACCCCTTGGGCACAGCTTCCCTTCCCTCTCTGAAGAAGCAGGCAGGCGTGGGATGCTGCCTGCCCTCCAGAGAGGGCTGCCAGAGGCTCCAAAGAGGGAGGACAGACGCTATGCTGCCTTACTGCAACCACATGTGCGGGAAAACCCGAAACACAGAGCCTGTGCCTCTGCCTGCAGGATCCCCAGGGCAGTAGTGAACCTTCTTAAAGGTCCACGGGGGCAGTGGTGGTCTGGGAGGGATGCCTGGCTTGGGGACAGAGGCAAAACTGTGGGTCCTGTGTGCAAACCATCAGGGTTTGCTGGATGTCAGGGCGCCTGAGGACAAGAGGCAGGAAACAAACTTTGTTTCCAGTGGCTCTGGAGGAAACAGCTGGAAAGGGAACCACAGGGGATCCTGCAGAGCACCAGCACAGCCACACTTTAATGTCTCATATTCAAACCTACTCTTGTCTTGGGGGTGTGCAACGGGGGCTGGAATCTGAGCTTCATGTGTTGACACTGACAGCAAGGAAAGCAGAGGCTCAAATGTTATATTCCCTGCACAAATGGAATAGAGCCTATAAAAGTCTTCATGCTCATGCAATCCGTCATCCAAGATGAATAAGGCAGTAAAAGTAATGATGATCATCTCCACTTTATACACAGGAAAGCAGACGGCTGAGGGAGAGAAATGACTTCCAAGTCCCCCCTAAGGAGCACAGCCCCATTTCCTAAGCTGAGGAGTTAGCAGATAAGCGGGTGTCTCCTGTGGGGAGCATTTTCACAGCAGGGGCACCTGCTCATTAGAAAGGAAACAGATCTTTATTTTACTTTGTCATTGGTATCATGCTTAGAACTTTGATCTTTTGGCAACTCAGTGCTTTCTTGTTTATATTCTTCTAATTTCGGAGGAAGGTGTTTTGCTGACATTCATGCAATATAACCATTTCTCACATCAACTCCTTATAAAAGTTTTGAAGTTGCTGTTTGGGGGGTATAAATGGGCTCCCTCCTCACTCCGTGCAGGACTGTAATGCATAAACCAGGTGCGTCTCCTGGTTTAGAAACTGAAAGCCTGGGGTATTGCTTTTCCAGACTGATTATCTAAATAGAAGAGGTCATGTTGAGACTGTTCATAACACAGGCAAGGTAACGTACACTGAGAGCTGAGACCCAAATGGGAATGAAAAAAATGTTGATGAGTCAAGAATGTGTACACCTTCTCCACCTACCTTGCTATCTATAAATCAGCTGTAGGAGGAAATAACTCCTTCCAGAGGGCTGTATCTTCATGCAGGTGATGCATGTCCCTCCACCAGCCTGTAAACTGTAGTAGTCAGGAGAGTGCTGTACCTTGGGCAGGCTGGTGCTGGTTGGGAGGATGTAAATGTATCTGTGGATTAAATAATCTCTGACTCTGCACGGCTGGAGGCAAAAAAGAGTTTTTCTCCAGGTCACTGCTAGCACAAGTAACACTGCCACTTAGTTTCCTTTCTCTGTCTGGGCATTTGAGTAACTTGCAAGCGTCTATATACTGCAGGTAAAGTCCTTATGTTTTTTCCTGGTCACAGAGCTACAGGAGACCAAGGGCACTATTCCAGAACAAACCAGTGGTGGCTTGTGCCGACTCCACTTTGGGGCAGAGGCCTTTGGTTTCCTTCCTGAGGCAGACCTTACAACCAAAATGTCAGTCGAGCCACCAGTTCTTTGCAGTCATGCGTACAAGACCACTTTCTTCTACTTTCGATGCATTTATACACACATGAATGCGTTTGCCATGATGCGTAGCTGTGATAAACTGCCGGCTTTGTGAGACCCTCTTGCTGCCCTCTAGTGGGTGGATTCAGTAGAGCTCAGGCATGGTACAAGGCCCCATCTCTGGTGAAAACACTGAGTAACAGCGCTGGAAGCTGAAGGACTTGAGGTGTCACTGCCACCACTGCAAAGCTCTAAGTGTCCAGGCAGCCACCAGAGTGCAGATCGAGAAGCCTTAGGTAACAGCGGATGTTCACTCTTCAGTCCTTTACCGTTTGTGTAGACTGCATGCCTTAGGTGACTGCTGTGTTTCTAAAGCATTTGCACATTGAACGGACTTTGTGAATCTACAGATTAGATCGATTCTTTCCCCCTCCCCTGCACTCTAAAATGGTGAGAAATTCCCTTGCATGTGACCTTCTTCACTCACAGACCTACACTGGCCACTGTGTGTGAGGAAAGATGAGTTCCCTGGGCAGGAACAGCCAGCACCGAAGTGGGCAGAGCAGCTTTAAAGGACTGGGGATGAGGATGCACATTGCCCTGCCTGCTTGCTCATTTCCACCCACTTTTAGGGCTGCCGACCTGTGAAAGGCCCTCCCACATTCACACGCCTGTCCTCAGCCAGCTGAGAAGGCTTCTAGGATCATTTTGGCGACCAGCAATTTTGCTGCCCTGGTTTTCTGGAGCTTTCTGCAGCAGGGAAGAGCTCACTTATGGCTTCAGCAAAGCCTTGTTGGCTGCTGGACCCTGAGTTTGAGAAACTCTTCCAGTTTGTTAGGATTTGGGGGTCATTAACAGTCGTCATCCTACATGTACAACACACTTTCATGAAGCCGGGTCTTCTCTGCCATATACAAAAAGCAGTGCATACGTGTGCATACATGCACAAGCATGTTAGAAAACATCCCAAGCACACACCCCCAAGCCGGGCACGTTTCTTCTGCTGGAGGATGAGGGACAGTCAAGCACAAGGGTATCAGATGGTGGCCAAGCTGCTGACCAGGGTCGGCCGTGTTTGGGCATGGCAGGAAGAATCGGTGACAGGACTTATACGGGGCAGAACTGAGTTAGGCAACCGTGACTTCTTGTGTTATTCAGTAATTTTTGAGACTAGAATTGTCACTAACTGAACTGGCAAAACCTTTGGGAAGCCCCAGAAAACCTGCAGTTTAAAATGTTGCCATAAGAGGGCAGTCTGAGATAACTGCTTAAGGAAGTTACCCTTCACAGACCTGAGCTTTAATTACCAAAAAAAGGGACGGCGACTGATAGGAATGAATGACTTGTCTCAAACCAAAGTGAAAGGGATTTTGGCAGTTGGTGACATAGAATAAGTGCAAAGGAGGAGCATGTCAGTAAGCACAATTAAATTCCTGCTTTCCTGGAAGGGATAAAATGTCTGAGTCCCAAACTCTGGAGTCAAAGGAATGAGATTTAACTTTGTACAGTTGTATTCTCCCACTAGTAATGCGTGGTCTGAATTTTCCTTTCAGAGGAAAAACTACATGGTCTAACGTGGGAGGTGGACCACAGCAGCACAAGCCTATGGTGAAAGAGCAGTGCTCCTGCAAGGCAGGGATGGGGCACTACAGCATCTCCAGAGAAGTGTTTATAAGGGGCGCTCAGGTCTTGCTCCCTGTTGAGGATGTTGGATCCTGCCACAAGGGGACTGGCAACCATGACCCTCCTAGTTCCTGATGTAATCTCTAATTTTGAAAAAGCCTGCCTGGCGCAGGGCTTTGAAGGGTTCCTGCTGCTAGTCTGATTGTTGGGGCCTTGAACAGAAAATCTCATCCTCTTTAAGCCCCAACTTGTCTTCCTGTGGTGCTGGGCAAGGCACTTGTGTCCCCTAAGAATAAGCCACTGATGAATGGATGCAGGATATTTCCCAAAGAGTCGTTCAATGGCTACCTCTTGCAGAGTGCCTTAAAATACTGCCGCCACCACTCTGCACTGCCACTCCAGCCCCTGGTTGTTGTTCTTGGCCATCCCCTGGCATAAAAGAGAGGTCGAGGGGAAAAGAGGATTAGTGCTGTGGAGACTGCTGCTTTCCAAGGTACTGCTGAGGGACTGGTGGAGCAGTGGTGGAGAGGACTTCCCAAAGCTGGCTGCAAGCTTCAGATCTAGAGCTGGGAGAGCTGGTGGGATGCCACCTCTTCTTTCCCCCATTGCTCAGGCATCACGGTGGCTCAATACAAGGCTAGAACATCTTTTTGTGAAAACATCCTTTTGTTATGCTCTTTATCCAATACAGGGTACATTTCACACTTTTATTAGCTCAGACAAATACATTTGCTTCATGACACAGCTCAAGGGCAGCTGTTCAGTCAATAAAGTCTGAAGAGAGAGAAAATGTTGTTTATGTCCTAATGTCATGGTGGAGGGCAAAAATAATCAATCTCAGGCTCTCCTGCATGAAGAACCATGAAGGGAGACAAACATCAGAGGTGGTTAGTGATAGTGTGACACTGGAGCACAGAGGTGGGCTGCCACAGCAGCACTCAAGGGCAGGAGACTGAACTCCTGGCCTCCTGCTGTAGGGTGTGAGTTGCTGCCATAGAAATCAAAGAGCTATGCTCTCTGCCCCAAACCATCAGACTGAAAAAGCTTCAAAAGCTCTTTCTGATATTACTGAAGCTACCAAGCAAAGAGGTTTGAGTGTGTTCTGGGAAGATTTTTCCCCTGGTGCTGCAGAAAAACATCCATGCACCTTAATGTACTGCAGAATCTCTATGGGTGAAGTTTAGGTTTTAAGCAAATAAAATTCTTGTGCGCTTCCTACAATCACTACAGCCTTGGGGGGTTGCTAGATAGGTTCCTCTGCATAAGTTAGCTGTGCTTTAGCTGGGTCAGTGAAATCTGGCTTCATACATCATGAAAATCAGAAGGGAGCTTTGAGTCAGGGCTGATTCTTGTTTAAGTTGGTGATTCTGGGTCCTATTTTATCAATAGCTGGTGATGAATCTCAGGGTTGCATGAGTCCCCCCTGCCCTGGCATGGGGGAAGTTTGAAGCCCCATTGTGCTTCCCACACAGGGCAGGCACACTTGGGTGAGCATGCTGCTCCCTGGTAATATGCCCTTAGCTTCTCCTGGTCTTGAGCTCAGTCTCTCCAGTCTAGGTCTACCTAGAGCTAATTTTGTCTGAGATGAGGTGCTGATTTGTATGGGAATGGGCAGGTACTGATTTGTATGGGAATATAGCAAGCTAAAGCTGGACTCTGCCACAGCTTTTGGGTGCAAAATTAACTCTGATTTTATTTTAGAAGTTCCAGTCAAAGTTTGTTTGTTGTGCTTTTTTCAATGTTGTTTTTCAAGAATGGAAACCCAAATCCCAGAACATATTTGCTATTCCCTCCTCAAGACTTCTTTTACTATCATGTATAATGCAATAACAATAATTGCTAAAGATAAAACATCAGACACTAAGAAATAACAGCCTGTGGGAAGAAGAAATTGAAAGCTTCCCAACCAGTTCCAACCCCAGTAATCTGAAAAAAGGTGATAGAAGGAATTGGGATATAATGACCCCTATGCTATCAGCATGGGTTTATTATCTGTCATGGCAAAAAAATGTAAGAGCAATCCTTATGTTTTGAGCTCAAGATCACAACATGTAATAGTTTATAAAATTGTTCTTGGGAAAATTTAAGGTCAATCAAATACAAACTTGGTCTTATCATAATTACTGTCTTAAATACCATAAAATGTTTAAGTACTACTTAGAGATGATCTTGCTTTTGATGAGCAACAGACAGATCTCTAATGACAGTGGTCCTTTGTCATCTCTGCCTACTTTTAAAGCTGAGAGAGCAGGCAAATAGCTTGGCAACCCAAAGAGAGTTTGCAGTTTGCTATAAATGCACACAGAGGCTTCATAAGAGCAAACCGAATTCCTCAGCTGTATACGGGCAGATTCCTTAAATCAGTGCAGTCATGCTCACAGAAGTAAAAAATGGACCTGTCATCTCTGAGGAGTGGTTAGTCCACTGCTACTCTCCCATGGGAAAGGGTAAGGCAATTTTCCCAACAGAAGGAATTGCTCCGTAATGTGAGAGATCATTGAAATGCAAGTAACAAACCAAAACAGATGAAATATGCGCAAAGTAAATAGATCAAAGACGTGGAGATAATTACCAGCGGTCCAGTTCTCAGAGAAAGACCCTTCATTCACAAAGAAGCCACTGTACCCGACACTTCCCAATATTGGTGTCTACAGCACGGATTTGCTGATGTTTGTTAATGAGTAAAGACAGAATTATTATGCCAGATAACTGGGTGCCCTAAAAGTTTATGTTCTGTTATGATAAAGCCTTGGCCTACAAATAAACTTCACTACATTCATAACATTTTAGTTTAAGAAAAACTGCCAAGTCCATTTTTCTGTTTACTAATGTGGAAGTTTTGATCTCTATCTGCTAATCATTCACATGTTTACACAGCCATTTCAAAAGAAAACTCAATGGAGTTTTGAATGCAAATTCTCTTTATTCTTAGTGCCTGGATACCCATCTTTTTAATCCCATTAGCACCGCAGGAATATTTCTGCTCTAAGGACAATGAGTGCAGGAAGGATGAAACCCTGCATTAGTGCTGGCTCTTTGTCTGCCTGCACACTGAGAGGGTCTCATCCCTTAAGGAATTACTGGAATGATGTAAAAAAATGGACTGAATTTATTTTGTGCTGCATGTTTTGGTCTGATGAGAAGCTGAGCACCCTGAAGGCATGATAAGGCTTGTGGCCACAGGGTTATTTCTGCAAGGAGGAGTATGATACAAGCCAGGTGAGAACAGCAAATTGTAGTTGCTCCGAGTCTGCAACCCAAAGGTTTGCCAGGTGGGAGGATTTGCTGGGAGCAGACACTAAGCTGAAAGTCACCAGGAGTGAGGAGAGAAAGATGCTGATTACTACCTGGGGGTGGCACTGGGCACCTACCTTCTGCTGAAAATATCAAGAGCTGGGGTCAGCCATTAGGTATCTAAATCTCTTTGAAGAGTGGAATTTGAAGCATTCCCAGGGAAGCTGCATGTTACTCAGGTTGTTTTTGAGAGATGCTGACGATGTTCATCTCACCCATCTCCAGAACCTTCACTGTGCCTTTCAGCCCCTGATTTTGGCTCTGAAAAACTTTACGGTGGCTGAGAGCACAGGGCTGGAGGTCCAGGGCCTGCAGTTTCTCCCACCCCTGAAAAGAAAGCAGAACACTTTCCTGTATAGTGCAAGGGAGTCCAGACAGTGGCGGGGAGGTCAGGACAAGTGAGGGGCAAGGTCTCTCACGTAGGCAGGTGTGAACTATTTGGGACTTTGATGTCCCAGGTCCAGCTCTGCATTCCCTGGAAACTCTGGCTGCCCTAGGAGAGACCATGGTCTCGTGGAGCTGCCTGAAAGACGCACGGTGCCATAGATCAGGATTTCACCCTGACACAGGGTCTGTGAGCCCACCAAGGGACAGACCATGGAGGGAACAGCAATAGCAGACAAGGGAGGGAGGGGTCAAGAGCCATGCTCCCCAAACCTCTAGGGAGCAGGGCTGGGAGAGAGGGCAGGAGGACCAAAGGGGCTTCAGGGGAGAAGAAGGAGTGACTGCCAACACCTGAGGGAGGAGAAGTGGGGAGCTCTGGGGGAGAGGCTAGCTCTGGTGTGGATGCAGGAGATGGGAAGGAAGGCTCTGGGAAAGGAGGGGTGCACAGCACAGTGCCCCAGTTCGGAGGCACTGGTGGCTGTGGGCAAGACTGGGATGATACTTTGCCAGGAATGGAGATGCATGTGAGGGGCAAGCCTGAGCTCTGCAGCACATGGGATGGGGACCAGGGCTTTGGGGCAAGAAGGATATGGGATTCAGGAGGAAGAAGATGGCTCTGGGGTGTAGTAGTCTTTCCACCCCTCTCATCTCTTTTTTTCTTTCCAAAAAAAAAAAGGCAGCCCTCACATGGATGGATGGATGGATGGATAGATGGATGGATGGGTGGATGAATGGATAATAAGCAAGGGGTGACATATCCTCTTCCAGAATTACTGCCAAACAATTATATCCCAGCCGACCATGTTCAAACCAGATGGGCTTTCAAGTGTGGAAATTTTTCACAGATTCTCTCCACTTTTAACAACATCTCAGCGCCTATAAAAAAAATCCAAACCTGGGTAAAGCTCTTTCTGTCTATTTATATGAATGAGGGGGGTGCAGCACATCAGCTGTGAGGCTTTGGGCTCTGTATCTGGCAAAGAACCCACCACTGTCAGTATGTAACCACATTTCCAACTTTAATACTCTCCCAGAATAGTGTTCTCCTACCAGGATATGGAGCCTAAGCCAAGGGATTTAAGGACCAGTAAGTGATAGGGGATGAGTGTGAAAGCTTAGTTTACTTGGTTTAGCACCAACCTTTAATTTTAGCCACTACAAATATAATAAGGCCTTTTCTTTATTTATCTATGCAGCCATGGCGCAGAAAGAAAGGGCAGAGGAGCTTGAAAGACTTATTCATACAAGCAGGGCTGCGGTGCTAAGTCCAATATTCACATGCCTCCAATGGATTTCGTTCACATTAATGCAATGTGGAGGAAAACGAATGCAAAACATGTGTCTTCATCTCCACAGCAGTACAGAGGCTAAAAGTGCAACCAGAAGCCAGAAGTCTCTGTATTTGCTCTTCTACAAAATGGAAAGCTCACCTATGTGCAAGGACTGAAAGGCTTTTCTAAGCCACCCCAAAACAGAATGAAATTTGCTCATGTCATGTGGCTAAGGAACTGCCAAAAAAATTAGCCTCTGTCTCTCTGCCTGTTCTATTTTAAGCAGAATGATTTCCCCAGAGAAAGGAAAAATAGTTCAAGTTTGAGACATTTTTAGCATTTTTCAAGAATTCCTGCTTCCAGTCTCTTGCTTGTGCCAAGCAAATTGGTTTTGCTGAACTTCAGCACAGTTTATGCAGGGTATTTTAAGGTGTTACAGGCCGACCTTTGGGCTTGTAGGCTGGTGAAACCTTGGTAAAGGCACTGAAAAAAGGTAAAAACTTAATTTGCAAGTTGCATCCCTGAACTGGTTTAACTGTTCCCATGCACCTTTCTCCTATTGATACCTGTAAGTCAGAAATGAACTGTGATTTTAAGATAAGAAGTGAAAAATCAAGGACAAAATAGCTGTTTTGCTTCCAGAAGCCTGTGGCAGGGCTGGGGAAGGAGAGAAGTGCTGAGTGACAGGATGCCACCTATTCTCAGGAGCGCTCCAGCAGCCAGAAGGGACAGAGGGATCTTGCCTGTGGGTGATGCCCAGCTACCACCAGTCCCCCCCACACCTGGGGACACCCTGCAAGTGCTGCTGAAGCTGTGACAGGCATTTGGCTGCTCTTGCAGGTGCATTTGGTGCCTCCACGCAGGCAGAGCCTGTCCATGTGAAGGCCCAGAGCAAGGTTCCCCAGCTCAACCACACGCCCTGGGAACACTCAAGCCAGGACTCTGTGCAGTACATCCATCGGGTGCCACCATGGGAGGAGGAAGCTACTCCACCGCCACATTTCCTGTTCCTGCGCCCTGTCTAACACCAGCACAATCTTTCCCTCCAGCTCTGTCACAGCCAAAAATAATACACTATTAACAGCCTGCCAGTCCCACTGGATGAGGATTCCTGACATAACACCTTTTCCCACCCCTCCCTGCCCAGAGCTGGGTTGTTTGTCGGCTCTGTTTAGCACAAGGACTAACCTGTACCATGGGAGCACCTATTTAAAGGGATACTTTTTTAGCTACTCCTTTTCATAGCCTCAGTGCCTGGAGAGAAGCCAAGAGCAATTCTCAGGTACCTGAGCCACTGGGTAATTCCCTGTAGCAGAAGCACTGGGGTGTGGGGTCAGGGTAGCTTTCCAGGAGTATGTTCAGAACTACTATGGTTCAAAAGGTGCATGTCCTTGCTCAGCCACCCTTGTTTTCCAGATGATTTTCTAATTTCTGTCTTGTCTTGAACATTTCAGAAAAGGATGCACACTGGGAAATCACTGCTGGAAAGCTGCAGCCTTCCTTCTTGTCTCATACAGATCATCAAGACTGCCGAGACCAGAACATGTGCTTTTCCTACTGCATTAAACATTTTGAATGTATGCTAAAAATGTTAATACGTTATTGAAGGGACTGGAATTTTTCCTTCAGGTGTGATGCCTTTAGGCACTTTGTGCTTCACACACGATTGCAGGTAAGGGCTTGTTACACTGGCAGAAACATGCACTTAATGAAATGTTATTCTCTGTCTTATTATAGTCAAGAAGAGCTCAGCAGTCACTCAGCTTTAACATATGCTTCTTTTTCCTCAAAAGCTTTACCCTGGAGTCAGAGCTGCAGCAAGGCTGGGGCAAGAGGGATATCTGTCCTCCAAGGAAGGACCTAAACGTGTGCAAACACACCAGGACCCCACTGGTTGGGGGCACTGGGAAAAGCAGCCAGGAGATGTGCATTGAGCAATTGGAAGGAGCCCAAGGAGGAGGAGGAGAGGGCCAGGAATAAACCCTCTGGAAATAGAAAGGGATGGTGGGGGTAAGCTGCTAGATTTCACTCTCTCTCTGGTGGCGTACCAGTGTGCTCTTGCTGATGGCCTGGTCCTCGCTAAAGCTGCACAGACCCAGTGCTGCAGCACAAAGCATCAAGGAGGCTCCTCAGAAGGTTGGGGATGTCCCTGGGCAAAGCCAACAGCAAAACATGGTTGGAGAAACCCCTTAGTCCTTTTGACAGCTTTGCAGAAGTTAGCTGTAAGCTAACTGCTCTGCTCAGGTAGTACTCCAATGGGGTGTCCACTTCAGGGATCCCAGGGCTCTTTCGGAGACTTCGACTTTCCATTCTGGTTATCTTTATCATCATTTGTGGTGCACCTATTTCATTCTTATTGCATATGACAGGTTAAAATAGTCCCATACTGGCTCATCTTTATCTTGAAGCTTCAGGGAGCTAGCAGGATGAGTTCTCCTGAAGGTATTGATCAATACCCATGGATAAGGGCTACAGTTTTTCAGTATAACTTGAACCAGCACCAGGTTTCATTTGGGTTTCTCAATTTAGATTTAACTTTTGGCAATTTGAAGACATTAAGGTAGTAAAGGGCACATTCCCAGGTAGTTTCACTCAACATGTAGGCACAGGCTTTCTTGCTCGATGATGGCAGGGTCCTATTGCACATCCAGAGGTAAGCATCTTGGGGGACAGAGCACATTGAGGGCATCAGAGCTGAGGGAAAAAATTCCACATGCAAGGAGATGGATCCATACGGCTTTGCAGAAGGGAAAGGTTTAGGGGGGATCACTGGGCTAAGCTGATCATTCCTGAAACATGCTCCGTGCCGTAGAGCATATTGACTTGGGTGGGAGGTGAATGTTCTCCCACCTGGCAGGACCATGCCCATGTTTTGACTCCCGAACGCGTGGCCGGGCGCTGGTCCCAGCCTCTCCAGCAAGCCGAGCATGTTGTTCCGCCTGTCTGCTCGCAGCTTTCGCCTTTCTTCTGTCCTCCTGCTATTCTATCGCTACCATAAAATGCAGTTCTGACCTTTTTGTCCTCAGCAAGCTATTCATTTAAAATACAAATGCTGTCCTCAAACAGCAGTCATTAATATGAGGCAGCAAATTCTTTTCTTTGTTCTTTATTGTTGATTTCCCCCCATTGGG
Source organism: Nestor notabilis (assembly GCF_000696875.1). NCBI lineage: Eukaryota > Metazoa > Chordata > Aves > Psittaciformes > Psittacidae > Nestor > Nestor notabilis. The sequence goes on from NW_009945661.1 coordinate 24,367, forward strand.
AAACTGGGTGGCAGGAGAACTGCATAGCTGCAGGAGCTGCTTGCTAATTGCATACTTTCAAATACTAATTTGTATGGGTTTGTTTGGTTATAAAGGGAAAAAGAAACAAGGCAGGGGGTGATAAAAAAATGTCAAGGTTATAAACCCCACAGAAGCTCTATGGCCTGGAATTTTTATTAATTCTTTAAATGTAAATTGCAGGCCCATGGCTGCACATCCATGCCTCCTGCTGAGCACCAGGTAGCTTGCTGCAATTTGCCCTGCAGACCTTTGCTGTGGCACTCAACCCGAGGAGCTGAGCTCTGCCCTGGGCTGCCCAGGGCCGGCGAGGTGCCAGCCAGGCAGCAGTTCCCACTGCCGGCATCGCTCCCACTGGTGCCCAGCCGGCTGCAGGCAGGAGCCGGGCCCTAACCCAGGCAGGGTCAGATTGTGGTGGGGATGAGATCAGTTGTGCCTCTGGGAGCTGTGGTTTGTTGTGCTATCATGTCTATGATGGTCTAAGGGAAGAGGAGAAAGAAGGTACACATCAAGGAGTGACACTGTTTACTAAACCAAGGGGTTTAGTAAGAAAAGACAAGCCTTTGGGCAGCTGTGCTGAGACTACTGCTCAAAGTTTCCCTTACACGTGTGCAGCCTCAGACCCACCAAAGAAAGTGCTTACTAAATACGAACTGTAGGCTTTCACCTTTTTGTAAGATGACTGGATGATTTTGTAATGGAAAGAAAAACAAGACCTATGGATATGCAGCTTTTTCAAGAGTATCCAAGTCTTGGGTACTGGCTTCTGCTAGGTTATTAGAGGTGTTTTTTTGAGCAGTTGTCTTTTTTGCCCACTTCCAGGTTTTTTGCTATACTTGGGGTCCTCCTATAAATTCTTCCTTGCCACCAGCCAATGTCTGCCACTTCTCTTCACTTTTTGAAAGGATATTTTTAGGTGCTGTCTTCCGAGATGCTCACAATGTCCAGGCATAGCACTCACACATAGAAGGGGCATTTCTGCCTACAGCAATCAGCTCTGTCTCCTTTGGACATTATTGTCGCTTCACCTCCTTCCTTGTCCCTGTTTCTTGCAGTGACAGGTTTGGAGAAGTGCCCTGGCACCCAGACACCCAACAGAAGCTGAGCACCTCATGCTCACTCCTCAGCACCAGCACTGCCTTTGCGCCTAAGGGTCATGGCTGTCAGCATGGGATGTTCCTTAGCAGGTCTGCTGTCCATGCGAGGGTGCCTTGAAACGTTGAAGGGACAGGCATGGCACAGGGACCCACAATTGTCCTGGTCAGAGCTGACCCCCTATCAACAACTAAAGATACCAGAGGGCTCCAAGGCTGTGAATGTAGGGGAGGCAAAGTCATTGAAAATATTTAACTGTGTTATTTTGTGTGTTTGCACAGGAAGGGCAGCTATCTCTGTTTGTTCACTCTCTTGTTGCCACATAATGTGATACAGAGTCACAAGGGATTTTATTGTGTACCACTTCCAAAAAAAAATTATTTCCCAGTATATGCTATAATAGGCCACTGTTGGTTTTCCCTCCCTCTGCTTAATAATCATTGCTTGACAGCATCAAGGGAAAAAAAGTATGCAGAGGCACCAGCTCTCACAAAAATAACTTATATTGTATTTCATTGATGAGAAAAGGTCAAAGTCATTGGCCAAGTCACACAGTTCGAGTGGGTTTACAGTGGAAAGCACCATGACCATAGGACTGTGCAGCAACAAAACCGGTATCTAATTATAACACATACAAATGTTGTATTGGCTGGGAACTGACACCTGAAGGTTGTTTCCCAGTTTATAACGGGCAGCGCAGTGGATCCCTTGATAGGAATCCTTGTTTTTTTTCAGCTATGTGATGCTTATGATAATTGACGAATTAATTTCCTTAAATGGAAGAGAAAGGATGAGTAACGTTTAGGGCTCATTATTATTAAAGCAGTGCTTACTCAAGGAGCAAGGAGATAATTGGAGTGGAGATCAGTGCTCAGCAGCTTGTGAGTCATTAGGATAAACCCACTGGGCTGCAGCAGGTAAGACTTGTAGCACCTTGGGTTTGCAATAGATGACGCTTGCTGGCTCCCAAACCTCTGCGCTCTCTCAGTGAGGGATCCTCCCCTGCCTCAAGCCTACAAGAAGTGGTCTTCCAAACCTACACTTTATGTTTTGTCATGGCTGCTGTGCTCTGGAAAATAGAAGATGGATTTAAACCCCATAGAGTTTGAAGTGCCATATATTACTGGTTCTTAGCAGGCTTGTTTCATGGTAGCTAAGCTGTCACCACCAGGCTGGGTGCTAGCATATGTGGTCCCCGTGATCTGGAGTCCTACAGCTACACAGTGGGCTCTGACTCTGCCCCTGTGGTGGCCTGCTGATGTAGGAGACAGGCTGTCCAACCTTCTGCAAAAGCTGTGTCGGGACTGTGGCAAACGAGAATTGTGGTGATCTCACCAAGAGGTCATGAAAGCCCAGGCCTGCTCTGCTCCTGAGTAATAAAGGGAAGGGAAATAAAATCCTCCAAACAAGACAAGAGGGATAACACTACATCGCCAAGCCCTGGTCTCCCTGGAGCCATCAGACCCTGCAGCCTTTAGGAGAAAACCTATGTGGGCAGCTCCTGGTATAACCCAGCACCAGCCTCCATCAAGTTGGGTGCAATTACAGCACCAACTGAGGAGGGGAAACTGGTAGGACTATTGCCCTGTTACTCCCCAGCCTGTTTCCATGGATGTATCTCCATGGACTACAGATAATTAAGATGAAAATGTTTCTTTAGTATAATGAAGAAACACTCAGAGGATTTCAGTAACTATGCTAAAATCATGCTAACACTCACAGTCCTTTACCAGCAAAGCAACAGGCTTTCAATATTGCAATGTACTCAGGAAAAAACTCATCCTTAGCATAACACAAAAGCAAAACCCTTGCTTCCCCAGGTGAGGGAAAGTAGGTTTACTTTTCAGTATAGCTTTGGATAAGCTCTCTCCCAGATCAGGCTATGCTACTAACACACACTACAGGAAAAATAACAGTGCAGAAATCGTAGCACAAAGCAAGAAGTTATCTAGCTCAGTCGTGGATTCGAGCTTGGAGCTGGCATCCAGCTGGCAGAGACTAGATGGCTACTAAATATGTCAACAGCCCCAGACAAATGCCAGGATAGCCTTGTGAACAGGAACTCCTGATGATATTTTCTCTCGTTGCTATTTTAGTTCTATTTGTTTTCTCTCTATTTTGGACTTTATATAGGGGGGGGGGAGGGTGGGGAAAGAGAGAAAAGGACTCTGCACAGAGAAAACAGAGTCCTGGAAGGAGAAGAATGAGGGTGCCAGCTGGTCACTCCTTTGCTCCTGGCTAATGTAACTGCTGCGTGCTTGATTTTCTCTGCATCACAGCGGTTTAAATGACAGGTATGGTACGTCCTCAGTGCATGTCATCATCTGCTGGGTATTCAGAGATTTCTAACGATTTAAGCTTGCCTGCTGTTTCAATACTGGATGAGCAGCGATCCCTGTTCTCTGGCATGTGCAGGACTTCCCTGAGGGTGGAAAGGGAGACTGGAATTTAAAGTGATTCTCATTTATTTAGTATTTCCCTGTACAAAAGCCAGGACTTTTCCAAAGCTGACTGGAGTGCAGTCATTTGTGGAGAACAACCTGTGGCTGCTACCTGGGTTATGTCGGCATGTAACAATACCTGTCTGAGCCACGAGAGATAGACAAAGCTGTCATAAATCTTGCAGCGCAGCAGTGAAATTACTGGGAATTGCAGGGAGCAGGACCTTGTCAGCTTCATAATGGGTCTGTGGGTGGAAAAAAAATTCCTGTGCTTTCCTTCGGGCATTAGGCAACCCAGCTACTGATGCTCCATGGCCATTATCCAATTACAAGTGCTTTTTTGCTCAGAAGAATTCGGTCGTTATGGCTTTTGATGTGTCAAAGTTAAATAGTCACCAGCATAGAGCATGGGCAAGGGAGCAGACCCCAATGCAGTCTGTGGCTGAAGTCCCCTGGGCTGTCTTGTCCTCTTTGCAGTATCACTTGTATTTTGCCATTTGCAACGTTGCTCCGTCGCTGCAGAGGTGACCGGGGCGCAGCGGGGGCCGGCCTCTTCCCCCTCCTGCCCTGTCCAGCTGACCGGTATCAGCCCGGGGTGGGGTGTCCTGTTTACATCCCGAGCAGGACTGGGAGTGCTGGCCTGCCCCACCAGCACCGCCGCTGTCCCCAGTCCCGTGCCGGGCTCCGAGGCCGGGCGGTTTGTCCGTGCTGCATTGCATTGTATTTACAGCGCCTTTCGGGGTTTCTGCCGGTCACCGGCTGCGGCCAGGGAAATATTCCCCCCCCTGTGCTGCATAACTTGGCTTCTGTTTTCTTGTTGTTGTTTTTCTCCTCCTGCCTTTGTAGCTGTTGGCTGTGGCTGGGGCCAAGTCACGGGGCAGGATGTGCTGCTTCTCCGGAGGTACAGACATGCGAGTAAATGACATCATTTCTGGAGCTTTTCCGGGCACTGGAAGGTGATCGCCGGCACTGCCATGCCATCAGCATGGCTCCCAGCACAGCCTGGGCCTGTGCCACCTCATCCCTTCCCAAAGCCATGGACCAGGGGCTGCTGAGGGCCAGCGTTCCTCCTGAAATGTCTATTTTGGAGGTGTTTGGTGGCACAGATGGGGGCTGTTTGTGCTGCAGAGCGGCTCTGGGTGCACTTAGTTTGAGCATTTTCAAACTCCTCAGGTTGCAGTGCCCGGCCTCAGGCTCCTTGAATCAGCCTCCCTGTTCTCGAGGACCTGCTTTGCAGGTCAAGAAACAACCTTTTGGGGAAGGGGCTGTTCAGGTCTGGGCAGCCATGCCAAGCAAGGGGCAATGGCAGTGATGGCTAAAACTTCCTCATTTGCCACCACTGGGGTCCCTTGTCCCTGCATTTGGCCACAGCTGCAGACGTGCTGATGTCCCTGCCCAGGCCCCTGCTTTGTTTACTTCCCTGCACCTACAGAGATTGGGTTTAATCCTCATCTCTTCCACCAAGAGCATCTTGGTGCTGCTCTTTGAGCTACAGAAGTACCTGTGCATCTTCCTGCCGCCTGACTGTGCTATGGGCAGCTGGACAGCTGTGCTTTGGCCCCTTGGGCTGCTCCTGGGTCTCTTCTGCAACCCTGGAGGGATCGGGGGATCCTTGCACAATTGTCATCTGCCAGCAGCACCTCATGTTAGGTGGGGTAGACCTCCAGTCCTTGCTTGTGTACCTGAAATCATGTTTCCTTACCTCCTACAGGTGTTATGCTGATAAAGGCCAAGTAGAGATTATGCAGCAGATTTGACCACACAGAGGCTACATCAATGCTCAGGGTCCAGATGTGAGTTGCACCTGGTGCAAACAAAGGCGAGCTCTGATGAAGAGCAGAGACAGAGAGCAACTGCAGTTTTACAGGTATACGTTTTAAGGTTATAATGTTAGAAATATCTCCTACTGAACCAGGTAGGGGTGGCGTGTGTGACTCAGGCATGGGAAAAACAGTGAGCAATGTTCTTTACTCCAGGTTCACACCAGCCTAATGGGCAGTGGCTTGGTTTTGATCTGGTTTTCCTGTGTTTCAGTACCTCAGTGTGTGTCCTGAGCCTGGAGCTGGTATGCATTTTGCACCTGCTCAAAGAGGTGCATATCCATGTCCACAGCAAGCCAGTTCAGGGAACCTTCACTGACGTTTGGTTTAGGAAGCAATTTTATTCTTCTCAGCAATTTTCATACAGATCTGAGGCCCTTTTGTCAGCCCAGGTTTCCAGATGGCTTTAAATCCATGTCCTCTGCTCAATAAGTGTATATAACTTCTATATATGTGTATACGTAAGTGTAATTGTATAACTTTAATGTAAGATGGAGAGAAGAGGTCAAAGAAAGAAATGCCAGCAGTGTGAGCAACCTGCCTGGTTAGGGGGAGCTTGGAGACTTGAGCAGAGAAAACACCATCTGGGAAACGACAGTGAACAGTCGTGTGGGGATGCACAGACACACACCTGTACCCGCACCTACACTCCCCCTATACCTCTCAGCATCCTGACAACTTCTTCTATGCGTTTTCTACTGCTGAGAAAGTGTCCAGGTAGAGCTTGGGGATGCCTTGAACTGCAGATTACATTTCAGGGAACAAAGCTTGGGCATGTTAAATTTTTCCCTGGGCTATGGGCATCAATTGGGCTTAATCATATCCATGAGCACATGACACCTGTGGGCACATCACACTCATGAGCACATCACAACTGCAAGCAGCCCAGCATTGTATTTGCTCCAAAGGACCCACCAGAATGACAGAGAAGTGAGGAGGTGGGCACAGGCTGGAGCTGGGCTGGGCACAGAGAGAGGTTCTCCCGATGCCTGCCACGGCACATTGGACTCTTGGCCACAGTAACATTTTTAATATGCCAACAAGTTTCCCATATATAGTATATTTCCCAGCCTGTGAGCCCTGCCGGGGCCTCACTGCCTTCCCTTGAAGCAATAAAAAGCATTTGAGATGTTTCTGTGCTGATCTGTGGGAAAAGAGCGGCAAGAAGCTGTGACCCGTGGGCTAGGGCATGCTTTGGAAACACCGTCATCGAAAAATCAACACATCAGTCCAGAAGGCCCACAGGCAGCCGATCTCCTCCTGCCTTATTAGAGAGAGGGCTCCTCTGGGTGCTGGAGCAGCAGCCACCGGACATTTTTGAGATGTTTCTTCTATCCAGTGTTGATACTGAAGTCAATATGATAACTAAAAATAAAGATAAAAAAAATAATAATACTGCAGCTATTTGTTCCCAAGTTGTTATGTTTACCCATACCAGCCCGGCTTTCCATTTAGGCAGGCCGGTAATACCAGATGTTCTGTCATTTTTGGTCATATGACCAGCAACATGGTCATATCCCAGAAGATTTAGCCCGCTGGAGCAACTATATTAAACACGACTGTAATTTTCCACTGCAACTGGAAGACTGTGCTCCTCTGGGGACGGACTGGACCCACACACGTGCAGCCAGCACAGCCCTGAGCCCTCACCCGGCTCTCACCATGGCAGGAGAATTCACCACTTCTGCAGCCCACCGGGTCTTGGTCTGGGAGGTGCTGAGGATGGAGGAGACCTCCTGGGCGGTGGGGGATTTGGGCTTGGAGAGTGCAAGGAGGGACTGAAAACCTGGGGCTAGGTGTTCCCTTCTCTGTGCCAAAGCATCTGCTGAAAGCTCATGTGCGAACCCACCAGAAAGGGTGAAAGAGGTCTTCCATGAGTGTCTTGGGGAAATACAGGTTTGGATCATATGTAGGTACACTGGAGGGGCTGTCTTGCCATGTACACTTAGGGTCTGTGTTGTGCTGGTAGCTGGGTCCAAGACACCCACTTTACCTCCTGCAGCCCAAGTGCATATCACTGAGTCACTCCTGCGATGCTGACAGACAACCAGGAGCATGGGGGCTCTGGCAGCCAGCCCTAGCCCTTATCACTGGCCCACAGCCACTGCTTAAATCTAGCCTCCTGCGTTGGAAACAGGGATGGTTGCAGACTCCAATGCTTCCTTCAGCAGCTGGGAGGTACTTGCTCTTTAGGTGCGGTGAGGCATGAGGGCAGCATGGGAATGCTCTAGGGAGAGCTGCTGCAGATCCCAGTGATACTGCCATCATTTGGTCCCTGAAACCTCAGCACTCACCTACGCTCACCTCTTGCCAGGGGCAGCACAGTCCATGGAGGGGCAGCTCAGCCAGCCTCTGGGAAGCTGCTGGCTTTGCCTGCATAAGCAGCTCTTGTCTGTAAGGCCAGAGGGATATTTCTGGAAGAAAAGACTCTTCTGTGGATGCTGCTGCCACCTCTGATTATGACTGGATTGGTTTTCCTGCCACTGATTTTTGTCACACAGCAGGACTGGTCAAGGCATTGCTATTCCTGGAGTCGTCAATGAATAAATCTACTCTTCAGGTGGGCAGGGACAGACATCTTATTCCCATTAATTAACTATCCGTTGCAAATGTAGTTTTAATGACATTGAAATAAATGAAGCTAGAAACATGTCAAGCAGGTAAAATTGCAAAGTTTCAAACTGAAATGGAGATATTAGAAGGTCTTAGTCTCCAAGTGTCCCCATAGGAGGAGTCTTTCCCTGCCCTCTCCTCCGCTGGGGACATGCGTGCTGCTGCAGCGTGGTGCCCTGGCAGTCACTGGTTAACTGCCTGCCCACGCTGCGGGTTACGCCGTGGCCCCCCGGCCACTCATTTCTGATGCTTGACTTCACTCCTCAGTGTTTTTATAGACCTTTTGCCATGGTGCTTATTTCCCACAGCCTTTTTTTTTACCCTTTGCAGTTTGAAATGTAGGACTGAGCCTGATCTCTGCCATCCCCAGCTTGCTTTTTATGGATAAGTGTTCTGCAGCTTAGCCATCAGGCCTGCATGGATGCAGGATCTGGCCAGCTTTGAAAATATTTAGGTACAATAATTCCCCTTCTTATGAGAAGAGATTACAAGCCCTCCAAAACAGGGGTGAAATGGGATGTCTGGAACCATGCTACTTGACTTTTTACTACATGGTGAATGTTAATCCACCAGAGAAGAAAATACCCCCATGGCAGCTTCTCCTTCCCCAGCACCATCTTTGCTATCCTCTTTAGCACAGGCATGAAGACTGAATTGCCAGTGGCATAAGCAGTAACAGGAGGTGAAGAAGTTGAAATCATATTATGTTTATTACATACATGAGATACAAAAACAAATTACCAAAATAGTATCATTTTTTTGTGAGTCCACAGGACCTTGAAAGAAAAATACATACATAAAGCGGATTGGTAGACTCATGACTTTTCCGGTGTTGTATGTCTTCTTTTTCTTTCCCCTCACACTCATGAATAAAATACACTCTATGCAATGTGGTTTAAACATGCTTTACAGAAAAGATATATTTTAGTGCTGAAAACTGCAGTAAACTGTGCTATATCCCATACTGGTGTTAATGAGGAAGTATAATGGCGGTATATATTGCAAACAATAACACAGAAGAGAACAAATAAAATGTTCAGTCTTAAATACTAACATAAAAATAAAACAAACTCCAGGCCCACCATGAATCGCTGGATTTTGATATGTGAATGTGAGTGTGAGTCCTTTCTCTATATCCTCTCCTTTTCCTGCAGGCAGAGGTTTTCTCCTCTAGCAATTGCATTTTTCATCTCAAAGTCTCTTCTTCTTCTCCCACTGCTAGCGAAGTCTCGCTGGAGTCCTGCCCATGGGGTCCAAGTGCTGGTCTGAAGCTGGGACTTCAGTGCAAATACTGTATCTTTCAGATTGCATCCTCAGATACTCTGAGTGGCCAGTGCCAGGCTGGCCATTCCCTTTATACCATTAATGCCGTCCAACTGGGGGGTCTTCAGGAGTGCTTCTGTTTCAGGGAGTTTTTTCATGTGCCACCTTCAACCTCTTCTTTCCCCAACACAATTAGACTTCCTGCACTGTGAAGTGGCAGGTAGTAAAGTGCTTTATACAATGAAATATTTACACTAGGGCTAGGTTCATTTTTTAACACTTCAAGGACAAAAGCTCAGAGATGCTGCACCCTCTGGAGCTGGCTCTTCTCTGCAGCCATGAGGTGGGGGTAGAGCTGGCCTCTGCCCTGTGTCATGCTTGTGCCAAGGCAGAGGGATTTGATTCACTCTGGCAGCTCTGTCCCCGCCAGCACCAGCAGAGAATTTAGCCCCCAAAACCTTCAGTGGGATGACCAGGTTATAAGCAAGTGACACCTGATTCTCTTTAATGGGAGCCATGTCTTAACCCAAGGGGATGTTTCTTAAGAGTGGTTGTCACAGCCATGCTTCTGCCAGTGCCTACCTGCCGCTGCAGCCATCATCTTCCCCACAGCATCCACCAGGAGCCTCTGGAAGTCACTCAGGATCCCTGCTGGTGGCACTGGCAGCGGTGCTTTGCTTCTCAGCTGTAGCTCGTGGGCACGCTTTCCCTCTCTAGGGTGGCAATTTGGGGTGATCACTGGCTTCATAGGAGTTGCTCCAACATCACACTACGGTGAGACAAGCGTTGCCCTTCCTTTTGTTTCCCTCAATGTAACCATGAGCTGGGCTCAGGCAAACCCCTGGCAAGGAAGCTACAGGCATGTGAATGAACATTGGCCAGGAAGGGTTAAATTAGACAGCACCTACAACTCTGAATGCCTCGCTACATGTTTTGGCACTATTTTCTTACATTCCAGTTTTCATCCTAGAGGTCTTCTCTCTGTGAAGGCTGTTGCATTTTGTGCATAAAGAGATGCCCAAGGCAGTCACACACCTCTAGTTGCAGACTCTTTTCAAAATCTCCAGGACCTTTCTTCCAAGAGCTGACTTCCACTGATGGACAAAACTTTTCATGTTGACGATGAGTCTGCCTGTTCGGACGTCCTCGTGTCCCGCCACAAGGTACTCCAAGCCTGCAAACCAGCGAAGTGGTCAGGGACTGCACAGCACCACACTTAAGAGGTCTATTGGCACTGCAAGGTCAGCTTGGATATCTAGTCCCATGTAAAAAAGGACTTATACAAAGAAACATTTATACATATTGATTCTCTCATATATATGTATATCTGTATCTATGGGAAAACGACCCCTGTGACACATCGGCCAGTAAGATGGATTATACAAACCTTGATTTTATTACCTTCTAAATATAAATGGAAGCAGAACTCTGGGGGCTGCACTGTAAGTTTTTATTCCTTGTTTGTGACTGCTGTTACCTTCATTTGGCAGCCACCTGCCTCACCCTGAATACCTGCCTGGAAACTGGTCAATTCAGTGTGTTCCAGTAATGACAGTGCAGGATGGCCCAGTGCTGGTGCCTTGCTCAGAATGGCTGGTGCCCCCTTGCAGGTAAAGACACGCCAGACCCCCAGGACAGGCAATACTAGATTTGCTGGTGTTAACACCTCAGAAAAGCCTGGGGGGGTGTCAGCCACACTGAAAAGAGATGCATTAATTTCTGCCTCCACCTGATGCTTAGAGACCTGACAACAGTGTCTGGTGAAGCCCCATCTGGTGTCCAGAAACTGCCAGAATGGGCTGGAGTGTGGTCCTGCAATGCCCTGCCACCGGGCTTGCCCCAGCCATCCAGGTCTGAGCTTGGCTTTCAGGGCATGTCCCAAAGCATGCTTAGAACCAAGCAATAACTGCTAAGTGGGGAGATGGAGGGAAGCCTTTGGTTTGAATTAGCTAAAGAATCACTGCCACAGATCCCAACAGCCTAAATGGGACATGAATGTGCCATAAATGGGGAAAACAAGGAGGATAATTTCTCCCATGGCAGAAGGAGCTCCCAGCCATGGACAGCATCTTGCTGCAGCATGACTGGGATGGATACAGCAAGTATGAGACCGCCCTGTAGCCCTCCCCAGGGTGGGGAGCACCATATGGCAGTACTAACTGGCCTGGGGGAGATGGTTCTCCCTCAGTGCTCTCAGTCATCCCACTCCATCCTGGCTGCAGTAGGGATTCTGCTTATGTTTTCTTGGGTTTTCATTTTGTAGCTCACAATAAAGTGTCCCCTAGTTAAAGTTCAAGGATGTTTTTCTTTAATTCAATACAGAGTTTTTGGGCACTCACACCCTCTCTTCTGCCAAGTAAACACAGGATATGTGTATGGCAGTATCACCCTTTTCAAGACATTCATTTTGGCCATGTCAGTCCTGCTGTTATGAACATCACTTTTCAAGGGCTCCTAAATCTGTCTTCCTTGAGAGAGAAATGTGGCATACACCTTCACAGAGCAAGCAAATATTGCTGTGGGGTTTTATTTCTTGACAGAGACGTTAAGAGTCTACCCTCCTTTTGGTATCCCTCCTGTGTTGTGAGACAGAATAAAAATATGTCTGTCTTTCTGTTATTTTTATCTTTGATCTCCTCTATGTTTCTGGGAGATGTGATTTCCATTGTATGTCAGGAAATTGTTTTATGTCAGTTTGGTGTTTTATCTGGCTGTTGTTGATTTATTCATCTGGAAGTCAGAAGCTCTTACTCTGAGAGAAGGTTAAATCTGCTAATACAGTATATTTAGAACCATTCAGAAATGGATGTAGTAGCTAAAGAAAATAATGAGATTTAAAAAACTATCTGGGATCCTTTTTTTCCCCTTTGAAATGATTGAATCATAAAGATGCACACTCAGTTGATGTTTTCAAGTTTCCCATTAAGACCGAACTTCACAGCTTCTTTCTAATGTGAGAGCTGAGATTAATTTACACTCACAGGATGCCAGCAGCTACATTTCAAGACAATACCAAGCTCTGGAGTGTAAATCATGAGAGCTGGCAAGGGAGTAACACCTGGTATGTCAGATGCCTGGACTGTCCCTAAGGACATTTGCACCTCCACCCTTCAGCTGGTGTCCAAGCGATCTTCATCGATACTGTGATCACTGCTGTCTTTTCCTCTGGTAGGGAAAAAACCTCCTCGCAGTGAAGTTCCTCTGAAGTTAGTGGAGTTGCAAAGCTGGATGTCAGGTGCAGGGCTACCCTGCATGTTCAGTGTCTGACAGCTTCCATGGCATTCCTCCAGGTTCATATTAAGGCAGCCATATCTGGGCTTTCTTGCTTGTGTTTGCATATGGAAAAATAAAACAGCTGTATCTATTTAATTATAGATTCATGGTGTTTTACCAATATCCAAAGTCTTACTGCACTTATAACAGTAAAGTCCTGTCTAACACTGCTGATTCATCTGACCCTTGCACCTGACAAGACTTCCTGACTACAGCTCTGCAATCTCGGCACCTTGCCTTCAAAGCCAAAGGCAGTCCCTCCGGTGGAGATGAAAGAAGACTGCGAACACCTCATCAATGAATAAGCTTTCTGCGTTATCCAGCCTCGCAGGCAGCCCTTTCCCCACAAAGGAAGTTCCTAGTACTGCATGCATAAGGGATGTCTCAGCACTAAGCTGTCATCTTGATCGGTGATTTCCGAGTGATGTGTGTGCCTTATGGAAAGAAAAACCTTTATCTGAATTAGCTGGTAACTGCTGGTTTGTCTCGGAGTTGTAAAGAAAGGTGTGTCAGCTGGAGCTTAGTTTTGCTGTTAAAGAAATCCCTGAGTCTGCATCTCCTTGTCTGTACCGGGGACTGCATGCACTGCTTAGCCACCGCGAGCTACACTCCATTTCATTGAAAGAAGATGAGAAAAAACTGTGAAGCCAACGCAAATGAGTATTACTTTCAAAGAGAGTTTAGATTAGAACTTCAGGACAATATGATTCAAATTAGATTTAAATGTGTTTTTATGGATTCAAGTTAGCATTAGTTTTGAAAAAATATGTCATGTAGTCGCAGCGTGATGGGCACTTCCCTTGCTCTGGAAACATATAGAGACTCATAAAGCTGTGAGACTGCTATTATGCTTCATAAAGAGAACTGTATGTTTGAAAGTCTGTAGAATGAACCAAGTTTAGCTCTGCAAAACTCAGATTTGATGGAGATTGCTGTTGGAATCCAGATGACGTAACAGCCTGACTCTGGGCTGCAATCTCAGCTCACTGGCATGAGGGGATAGAGAAGTGGGAATGGAGTTGTGTAAATGAGGTGGAGATGTACTGCTCAGGGAGTCAAACCTACCGGGATTGAGGATGGGACAAGTGCAGCCTCTGTTAGTCCAGGATTCAGGGTAGAGTGTCCTCTTGCCCCGGAGGATCTTCAGCTTTGTAGATTTCAAGACTTTCTTGATCTTCACATTGACCTCTGCATGGGAGCCCTTGTCATGAGCTGACAAGATCTTTGTCTTGATCACTGGGAAGACATAAGTTCAAAACTAGGACTGTAAAAACTATTTACAGTGCTCTCTTTTTTTTTGTCTAATGTGGGTGTCTGGGTGAAGCAATGAGGACAGTTAACTACAGTGGAGTTAGCCTGATGCTCTTTGCTGGGGAATGCAGGGTCAACTGCCAGGGGAGTGCATACATCCCCGTACCTGTGGGCAGGAATGCCTGTGGCCAGGAATGCTGCCATTTGGTTTGGCCACAACCCCTGGACCTGCCATGTGAGCAGTGGGAGAAGTCCAATGACCTGATTTTCAAAACTTGGAGAGCCCCATTTTCCCCTGGAACTCAGAAAAGACTTTGGCTTCCTTAGCACTTGTGGAAATCAAGTGGAAAGCCTTGGTTCTAGGGATGGACCTGGAGGCTTTGCTGGTCTTGGCCTGGGCAGGCCAGGCAGCAGGCAGGGGCATGAGGACCTGCCCTCACCCCACCCTGGTGAGCACTCCAGCTGCCATTCCTCCTTCTTTGCAGAACTGCCAAATCCAAATGGAGTGGTGGAGACTAGGACATTGGTGGGGACTGAGGCAAACCATGGAGTATTTTGAGCTCACAGATACCCACAGGAACACTCCTGCTGCCTGGTATCCCATCTGCTGAGCCCCTGCACGGTGGAGGCTCAGGGTTCAGGTCCTGTGTGTGACCCTCCCCCTGACTGTGCTGGTGCCTACCTGCGTCACCTTGTAGGTGTCACCATATGCGGGTGCTTTATTCAGCACTGCAGCTTAGGAAGCTCAGGGAAAACTCTTCCTGCAGTATGGCCTCCTGAAGCTCATGATGAGCCCCGTAATTCATCTGTCTCTTCAGCTTAGCTGACACTTTTGCGAGTTGAGTGATGAAAGGGTAGGAAGCCTGACTGCACTTTAGATAAGATTTATGAACTTAGATTTTTGTGACTTTTTTTCCTTATCTTTTGCAAGATTAAACACAGTCACTGTGGTGGCCAGGGAGCAATGCAAAGCAGAATCAGATTTTTTGCTAATATAGCTAAGCCAGGGCTATATTTCAACAGCTGGCAGTCCCTTGAACTTCCCTTTGTGGGTTGCTCCGCAGCCTGCAGAGGTATGGGTTATCTCTCCATGCATTTTCAACTTCAGTGTGATATGAAACAGGTGCAAGAGACCCTTGGAAGACTGTGAAGGATGGGAGTGCTAAGCAGAGCATTCCTTGTTCTGCTGCGGTATGAAGGAGGTGGTTCACTGGCACACACCAGAGAGGTCTGGGAAACAAAGTGCCTCCTCTCATTCTTTTAGATCCAATAGACACATAGACAATATACATCACCCCATTGCAACAGCTGAACTTTGTTGATGGGGGGAGTTTGCAGTGGGTGGAGGTGTTTCCTCAGTGTAATGTCTTGTGTGGTGATCACCATCCATCCTTACACTGGGTGTAATTCAGATTCAGTGATTTCCATGCTGTGGTCTACAGGTGGAGTTTCAGTGACCCATTTTTGGCAATAGTGCTTTACAGTCTATCTTGGACCCAGACAACCTCTCAGGGACACTGACAGCTCTAGTCCTCCCATGATTTTAGCACAAGGGTATTTTGTTAGCAAGAATGGTGCGTAACAGATCAAGGTGTTTTACCCACCTTGACTTGGCACCATGATAGCTATACATTTTGGAAAGGTCAAAGATCTGCCCTCAGACCGAGTAGCCCATGGGTTTGCTGGGATGGAGCAGTACACACAACAGCACCTCTCACGCTTGACACTCTTGGACCAACTTGCACCACGTCCCTTTATGTCCCTGCCACCTCACCCGCAACTCACCGTAGGTGTACTTCATCCCGCAGAACACCATGGGATTCCCTAAAACTTGCTCTTTACATTCGCATTTACCTGGGGAAAGAGAAGAAAGCAAACGGCTGTGGATTGTGCTCTAAAAGACAGGACCTGTGAGAGGTTTTCACATGGTCCACACACCCCATGCAAAAAAAGCCCTATTTTCATATCCAGGCTGAATATACAATCTCAGTCCAAGGGCAATTATTCCTTGTTTACAATTTGAAGAGAAGGGAAACAAAGGCCTTATTATTTTGCCTTGTTATGCAAATAACACGCATGTCTTCCCCTGTGGTATTTTCCACACCATAATGTACCAGACAAGATTTTAAAAGGAAATGTTGCAGAGGTTAGGGCAGATTAATGACTTCCGTGATCTTAGAACAAAGAATAACGTGATATACTTATTTACGTTTAAAATGAAATTGCCCAGACAAATGATGGAGCTTTCCTCTCAATTGACTCAATTATTGTATCTTTGAGATTTTATCGTGTCACTTTCTGAAGATGGAGGAAATTACGTTTGCCTGTTTGTATGCAGTGATTGCAAGGGAGGACGCTTGATGCTGTGCTGCGAGGTCAACCTGCCTTGCAGCAGCCTCACATAACACCCACCTCCTCCAGACTGGGGCGACAAGAGGGAAATAACTTCCCCAGCTGAAGCCATAGCTGAAATGTTAGGCCATCTCTAACTGCATCGTGAGCTGCAATTGATGCCAAAGTTATTGTGGGTATCGGCAAAATAAATTCTGAGTTAGAAGTTTCCCAATTACCTGCCAGTCAAGCGGCAACCCCTGCCCTCTGAATGATGTTGCTGGTTTGTCCAGCATCTAGTAGTTCTAGTGAATACAAAGACATGTTCAAAACATGATGGCCAAGTAAAACATGAGAGTATCCAGCCTTGAAATTCAGAGCTGGGACTGCAAATTTAGTCAGCCAACTCTTGCCTTCTTTACCGACACCTAGACACTGGGTGCAGGCTTTCAGCATGGAGCATCTACCTAGAGGGTTTGCATGTCCTCATATTGATGGGATGAGCTATAGGACTCCTCTAACTTGTGGAGGGGAAGGAGGTGGTCACACAGGATGTCAATGGGGGATCATCCATCCTCTCCCTCAACTGACAGGGTGCTAATTACAAGCTAGTGCAGAAGACTCTATCTGCACTGGCTGGTGGTGGGAGGGATGGGGTAGGGAAACACATGTGAAGCCTCTGTCCTACCGGAGTGTCGGAGCGCGGAGAAGCCCTGCTCATCCTCCCAGCCCCAGGTGGGCTCGCTCTCATTAAGCACTGCCTGGAAAGGAGGTGCTTCATTGTGCCAGGTCACATCTGAGCTGTTGGAGGGAAAGGGACATGGTCAACCTGGAGCCAGTGGAAAGCAGGGCCACTACCAGCCCATCCAGCATGATTGCACACCTTGGTGATGTTA
This sequence comes from Nestor notabilis, assembly GCF_000696875.1. Classification (NCBI taxonomy): domain Eukaryota; kingdom Metazoa; phylum Chordata; class Aves; order Psittaciformes; family Psittacidae; genus Nestor; species Nestor notabilis. The sequence continues at coordinate 41,368 of NW_009945661.1, forward strand.
AATGCAAGGAGCAGTTTTGGAAGGTGAACAGGTTGAGTATTGTCAGAGTGGGTCATGAATCCATTTTGGGTTTGAAATAAATTATTGGGATTTATAGGCTATAAATACCCCCAGTGTGGTAAAAAAAAAAGCAACTTATAAGATCCAGAGACTGGATTATTTAAATGTACTGTCTTATAATAGTCAGAGCTTGACTCCAAGTCCAACACAAGCAAGTTGCAACAGCAACTATATTCAGCCTTTGGTATCCTCTCACTTAGATGTCCTTAAGGTCCATATTTAGCTTGTGGAGAAGAAGCACCTGTGAAGCTTATGTAAAACACCCAATACATTAACAACAGCACTACGGGCCAACAGACACCAGTGGTGCCCTGCCCTGGTGTGCCGGGCCCTCAGGTGAACCACGGACGCAGCTTCTGCTCTGTCCCCAGTTCCTGACCATACCAAACCCCAAGCATTTTATCTAATGGGTATTTTTCAGCTCATGTGCCATGAGCAAATAGGGTCAGTGAGATGCCTTCCATGGGAGGGAGATGCCGGGGGTAGGGTGAGGCTGGGAGCGAGTGCCCGGGGACCCCCATCTCACCTGCTGCTGCGGCAGTCACCAGTGTGGGGGTCGCAGCTGCGGGCG
>NW_009945662.1:0-3479 GCF_000696875.1 Nestor notabilis
TATATTATATATACATATATAAAATATAAGGAATTACGGGAACCATAGTCTTCCCTTCTTATGTAGATGCTGAACTGTATTTTGAGTATTGGTCTGTCCTTAATGGTCTGTCATTAATGTCATTAATTAATGTCACTAATGTCAAATTTACTTTTAAATAAATAAAAGTAAATAAATAAAAGTAAACTCATTAGCCCATACTATATGCAAGTATTAAATATATCCTTATTTTTCTCTGGGCTTTTCTTCTTCAGTAAGGGTTTTTTTAAGTCATTGAGTACTTTTAAAAGAAGCATTAGAGGCATTCAAAATTAAAAAGCCCTTTTATTTAGTTTCTTCGTTATCATTCCTTAATATATTTCTGAGGCATAAAGGCTTACCTGCTTGCCCTGAACTAAAACGTTAGTAATAGATGGTGCAAGGCTGTCCACTAGTTTACCTAAAAGACTTGCTGCGAAGCGCACAACAGACCTGAGGGCAGAAAACAGAGCAATCCCACTACATATCAAAAGCTAATTTAATTAATTCATGTATATTTGAAGTCTGCAACAGCAGAGATCTCAAAACTAACTCTGTGAATGCATACATACATTATTTATAGGACAGAATTTGGATCAGACTTTATGTAACCTTGTATGGATTTTCAATTTTTAGTCAAGCTATAGGTTAATGGATCAAAATTAAATTTCATTAGAACTCATTAAACTAGCAGCTCCATAAAAAGTTGGTTGATTTTTCTCAGCATCACCCTGAAAAGACAGCGTCTCTTCTGTGCCATTTTCATCATTCTGCAAGATAACCTTGGTAATTTTTTAGTCTAGTTAAGGAAGAGTTATAAAGATTCTATAAGAAGTACAACACACAGCGCCAAGGCTTTGTTTTGTTTTCCATGCTGAGGTAACATTTCACACGTGTAGCATAAAAAGAAGAGACTTGTGTAAACTGCTAGGTTAAAAACTAGCTGTAACTTCTATGAAAAACATTTTATCTAGTTAATGGCTAAAGATGTAAAAACTTTTAACAATAATTTCCTGACGAAATACAACCGAATAGGCCTGTACTTGAGCTTTACTATGACGGGCTTTGAGGCTCCTGAGAATCATTATCCACAGAGAATGAATGCATTGTAATAATTTATAGTGCTAGTAAAAAATTCAAACAGTTGATGTTGCTTCCTGTGAAAACTGCTACACACTTCCTAAGATCAAAAGCAAAGCATTTAAAAAAATTCATTAGCTGATACTATCAGAATGCAAATAAGCAAAAAAACCAAAAAAACCAAACAAAACCCAAAAAACCCAAAACTCACAGAGCTGCATTTCAGACTTCTGGGCACTTTACCTGTTTGCCATGTACCAGTAAAGTAGTAATATGTGGGGTTATAGAAGAAGAAAATTTCTGTACAAATGCAGCACTGTAGCGCAACACCAACCTATATGTATGTCGCGTGGCAGTCATGGAAGAGAAATGAAAAACAGTTGACATGCTTTATTTCTAAAATTACTTTTGATTCTTATTCTTTACAAAAAAATACCACCAAGGTATTTTGGTTCTACCTTATTACTAGCAAAGGCCCATTTAAGTGTATGAACAGACTAAAATGAAAAATGAGAATAAATTTTTACATTTACAGACTCATCTGTCAGGAATACTTACAGAGTGAGAGAACAGAATTCAGGACAGGCTCAACTCATTTCTTTGAGAGAAGGAACTGAAATTTCTACTAAGCTTAATTAATAAACAACATGTAAATACCAACTGACTTGCTGAAACCTTTTAAAGTTACTGTGACAAAGTCAGCCTCAATGTAAATTACTTCAGGGCAATAAACCAATTGATTTTTATTTGATCACCTGCTTTGCTGCACAAAGCTATTGATACTATTTTATCACGCCCTGTAGGAAATAAGAATATTAGTATTCTTTTCTCATTATTAAACAAGAACTGTACACTGGCAATAACACTCATAGCAAAAACAGCTTATTACTCCCTTTTTATATTTTAAAAGATAGTGGTAAGAAAATGCTGCTTTTTTTTTTCTTTTAAGCATTACAGACCAGATCTTCAGCTTCAGCGAATCGATACAGTTTTGTTAGTAAAGCTGTCCTTTTTCCCCCCTTTAAGAATGTAAGGATCCATCTTCCAGCTTTACTCTATAAACACATTAGGAAAAGGAATTGGTGCAAAACAAAAGGAACATGATATATGCATACAGACCAGAGCTTTTTGCTGCCAGCTCGTCTATAGATTCTTTCAATATGTTCAGCAACAGTACCTAAATGCATTAAAACAAACCAAAACACAAATAAAACACATGCAGAAAAGATGCACATATGCATTTAATAGTAATAAGGTGAATTTGATGAGACCAGTTAATTTTGAAACAGCTTTAGTAAAGCACTTACCGGCTGTGTTTAACATCTAAAATTTAGATGCAGTCAAGTCCCCTATCCCCAGCTGTATGTTGTTACACAAAAAGCCAAACCACGTTTCAGCTAAATTTGCTGCCTGTGCTATAAAGAGAACTATGATACCACCTATTCTTGCAATATACTGGGGAAAATTTATGTATGTACAGATTTGGCCTATAAAAGTACAACCCTATCAAAAGGTACAGCCGCAAACTGCTGGTTACATTAGGTATTTCAGGTAGATACGGCCTCCACTGTCTTGCCTCCTTGTTGAGCTAAAATCGACAGAGTCTTGTCAAGTCTTGTGCTTTACAGCATAGTTCACTGACGTGGCGTTATATTTGGACAAAGCTTGTAAGAGCTGACATTCAAGATGCAAGTTGTTTTCAGCTAGTATACAAACAATAAATCACCGGGTTAATCATCTCGGACACAAGACTTTAATTTTACAGGAAGTTTGGAGAATGTGAACGAGGTCTTTCACCACTTTGCGGCTCTCTCCTGAATAACTACAATAAGGTGCCCGAAAAATACCTAAGTGACTGTGTGAGCTAGCTTTGGTCATCAGCTGTGTTACAGCACTACTGTTGTGAAACTATTTATCCCTGTTGCAAAGCACAACAGGAGATATGGGACAGATAGACATGACATTAATTACCGATTTATTACTCTCCTTCTCTAAGCTGATTGTGTATTTGTCAAAACCACAGAGATGGTTTTGTCAAGTGTTACGTATTAAAGTAGAATTGTGCTGTACAGACATCACCTAAAAATGGAAAGCAAAAAATGGGAAGAGCAGTGCTTCTAAGTCAAATTAGTAGTCCAGAATTCAGAAAATGCAGGAAGTACATGAATTACATTCATCAGAATAATAGATACCATTCTTCTGTCAGCCCATGGTTGATCAAAGTGCATCAGCGTGCTCTACTGATATCTCTTCAACTGTGCAAGGGTCAAGTGGGGACCATTATATTAAAGGTAAAAGTGGTGACAAACATTCCATTATTTCATAGAATCATAGAATAGTTAGGGTTGGAAAGGAACATCTAGTTCACCCCCCCCTGCCAC
>NW_009945662.1:3656-4077 GCF_000696875.1 Nestor notabilis
GCCATTCCCCCTTGCCCTACCACTACAGTCCCTAACGAAGTGTCCCTCCACAGCATCCTTGTAGGCAGATATTGGAAGGCTGTTATGAGGTCTCCATGAAGTCTTTTATTCTCCGGGCTCAACAGCCCCAACTTCTCAGCCTGTCTTCACACGGGAGGTGCTTGCTCCAACAGCTCCATGTCCTTTTTATGCTGAGGACACCAGAACTGGACACACTACTCCAAGTGAGGTCTCACGAGAGCAGAGTAGAGGGGCAGGATCACCTCCTTTGACCTGCTGGTCATGCTTCTTTTGATGCAGCCCAGGATGTGGTTGGCTTTCTGGGCTGCAAGCGCACACTGCCTGCTCATGTCAAGCTTCTCATCAATCACCACCCCCAAGTCCTTCTCCGCAAGGCTGCTTTGAATCTCTTCTCCGCCCA
>NW_009945662.1:4151-4509 GCF_000696875.1 Nestor notabilis
GGCTTGTGTAAACTTCAGGAGGTTGGCATCGGCCAAGCGTGTGACACCTCACAAGCGTGTCACGGTCCCTCTGGATAGCATCCCTTCCCTCCAGCACATCAACCCAGCCACACAGCTTGGTGTCGTTGGCAAAATTCCTGAGGGCGCGCTCAATTCCATTGTCCATGTCACCGACAAATATCTTCAGGATACTTGCAACTTTACCCTAGGGGTGTTTTGGTTTTGGGATTTTTTTCTCCTGTCCCATCATGCCGCCTTAGACACTTGCCTATGAGTCTGTGGAGGTGGCTAATTAGTTGTAACAGCAAAGAGAAGCAGGGAGATCGTACAAAGAAGTCATTAAGAACCTCATCCTTCT
>NW_009945663.1:0-13549 GCF_000696875.1 Nestor notabilis
GGTCCCCGCTGTCCGCACTCTCTCAGCTTGACCTTCGGTGTCAGGGCTCCCCCTCTTCCTCAGGGAGGGTTCAAGAAGATCACAAATGCAAAAACAAGTTGGGGTGGGTTCCCTTATCCCACATGCTGTAAATTGTTGTGAGTTCATCCCTCACTTTCTCTGTTATCTTTTTTTTTTTTTACCCGTTGTGATTGTACAAACAGTTGCTTGGTTTGTGGGTTGAGGGGGTTTTGGGGTGGTTTTGTTTGTTTGGTTGGTTGGTTTTTTAACATTAAAGCTTGGCTAATTGTAATCCGACAAGAGTGGTGTCTGGGAGATCTGGTGGTGGAAGAAGCCTCTGGTTGTGATTGGCCGGGGTGATGTCTGTTTCTCCCACCACTTGGTGTGGGTTTGGGGGAGCCTCTCGTGGTCTCCAAGCACTCTGTGGGTGCTGCAGGCCCTGGCTCCCAGACACGAGGGACGAATGCATTCCTTCCAGCTCCAGACTTCTCTCTGGCCCGTTTGGTGAAGTACAGTTGAGTTACAAAGACTCCAATTATGCAAACACTTAAGAGAAGTAGTTTCACTGAAGTGTTCATAGGATCAGGACCCAAGTGGCTGGGTGTGATACTTATCAGTTCTGCTGCACGCTCTTGGAATGCCACCAGCACAGGTGACACGGAGAAGAGCCTACACAGGTGGCTGTGACCTAGGCTTCTGATAAAGGAAGTGTGAGAGCTGGGCAAAGTGGTAGAGAAATTCATAAAGGATCAGCTGTAGGTCAAGGGAAAGTGAAGTGTTTTGTGTTTCGTAGTAAGGCTCTTGGGTAAGGAGCAGACTTGGGTTTGATGTTGTATTTATATGACAAAAGTTTGCTAAATATTTCAGTTCTGTATGTTTTATATGTTTGAATGTTTGAAAGGGGATCAGAGAACCTGCAAATTACACAAAAGCCATTTAGCTATTACTGCAAAGCAGTGACCATTATGTAGTTTAAGAAGTCATGCATTTCCAACTACAGATAATAGTCTTTGATCTGTGGTTTCTCATCCTGTGAAAAGTCAGAGGCAAACAAAATGAAAAACATCTAAACGAATCTGGGAGCAATGAAACAAACGAGGTGAAACCAGAAACAGACGCACCGTTTTGTGGTTTAGGAAGTGCTTCAGAGAGAAATGCCCAAGTCATAAAAGAGCATGTCCAGTCTGTGCATAAATTTGCAAAGGATTATTAAAATCTTTCTTCCTTAGTCATCTCAATAGAATTCATTCATGTTCTGCCATATTGAGGTATTTATCTAGGATACTGTAATGAGTTCATTCGTATTTTCTTCATACATGGTAGGAAGTTTGTTATTAACACTTTGTGACTGCAGACCAGGCAGTGCAGTTCCTGTCCCCTCAGTTCACATCGATTTAATGGAATGCATCTTATCCATTGAAAGGGTGGTGTTCAAGCCAGAGTTACAACAGTTTAATAAGGAAATTAAAAAACCAACCCCAAGTAAAACTTTAAGTTCAAGAGACATGAACGCCTTCCTACGGAATAAAAAATCAGAAACAGTCTTTACTGGAAATCATAGAACAAGTTCATGAAAGAGTTGATAAGGTAATTTGATGTTAGGGAGATTTATAAAATGAGAAAAAGAAATCCTCTAGGTTATCCAGAAGAATGTTTTAAACTAGTCTGAGTACTGTTTGTAAATACCCATAGAAGAGAGTATTTCTTGTATCAAAGGGCTGTTTTATTTAAGTGAAATATAAATGTTAAGATCTAGTGTCTAGAACCTGCACAACAATCCAGTATAGAAGCAAAGCATATACTGAAGAGTGACAGATGTAGCTGTTCATGAAGGATTGTGGTAGATTTATAATGGCTGGAAACATTTAGCTCAAGTTAGCAGCTCTTCTTTTTTGGAGAAGTAGCAGCTGTAATTTAGCAATAGTTCTTGGAACTGAAACAAAAATTAGTTAAAGGAAGACTTGAGTTATAAAGGAGGCAAAAAGCAATTAATCCGTTATTTCATTAGAAGTCCCTGATTGCACAGGGATTTTTCATTAAACATTAAAACCAAGGGGTTTTTACCTATCAGCTTACTCTATGTGCATGTTGACGGAAGTATTTTTTTAAAGATTTTCTTTTAAAAGACTGGAGACTGCACTTCGGAACAGGGTTCTCATTTTGTTTTCTTCTTGTACAATACCTACCGCAAAATGGATACTGGCTCTTGACTATGAGCTTTAAACTTTATACATGACAATGACAGTGTTATTAGCAATAATTTACATCTGTTTTTTGTTTTATGTACTTTTATATGTGCTAGTAACTGGAACATGGGAACAAATCACACAGCTCCAATGTGGACGAACTTACTCTCACGCCTGTGCACAATGCAGCCATTGATGGTTTCATTTGAGTAATGGCTGTCACTCGATTATGCAGACAGCAGGTTGGTGGCTGCCTGGCTCTACCTTTAGTATGCAATCTGATTAATTCGTAAATAATACTTTTCATCATGGCTCTGTTTTAAGCTGTTAGAATGCTAACATGAAATCAATGTTTTTCCTTAGGTTAATTCTGTTCCTTCTTGAGCCTTCTTAATCTCATTCAGAAGAGAGTTGTTGCACATGTATTTGAGGGCCTGCATGACTGAGTACATATTATATGAGAACAGTCCAGCTTACTCTGCATACTGCTTTATTTGTCTTGGCAAACCTATCCGTATATGTGCTTGTGGATGGGGTTTCCATAATCATGGTGCTGCCAGATATTAGTCATATTTCACTCTATGATTTTTTTGAGCAAAATGTCCATCTACTGAAATCAGACTTGTGTTTAATAGCTGAGGATTAAGTAGCAACAGTTTTTCTTTGCATTTCCTGTATTGGGAGCTCTCTAATATTTTTATTCTGTTTTTGAGGCACAGAATTTTGGTCTTACTTGAAACAACACAGTTCATTTGTAAATATGTCACTGTGGGATCAAAGTCTTGTCCTTAGTGGTTTCGCATACTCTGTCATGCTGACATCTCTGTGCAAGACTTAATTAAATGTCACTGCTTTTAAATTAGGCCATCCGCAATGCTCTCTTCTTAACTGCCCAGTCATTCATAAATTATCCAACAGTTCAAACAAAAGCTAGATATGCCATCAGTTCCTGAAAACTCATAAACTACAACAGCTAGAAGGAATGAGCCCTACTCTCCACCTTCTTCCAGAGCATGCTACGTTTCTGCAATTTATTGAGTGTCAGTGATGGTGCCACAGGTAATACCAGCTCTTTCAGTGAATGATTTAAAGTAGCAGGGACACACACCTTGTGAAATATGTGACATGCCCCAGGGAGCTGCCTTCTGCATTCTTTACAATCGAAACTTGTATGTACTCCAGCATAACTTTCGAGTACACAGATAGTGCAGATAGTCTTGTACAGAGAAGTGCATTCTGTAAAATACACTTTTTTAACTCAAATATTTTACTCAAAATAGTCCGAGGCATATCATAGCGTTTTAAAGTGGCTGTCAACCGTGAGATACTTTTAGTCTAATTGTTATCAGTAAGTAATGTTTAATACTTTGTTTCAACATTTTCAGTGGACTCACCTTCTTAAAAAAAAAAAAAGTGTATTTTTCAATTGTAACATTTCATAAGTAATTAAAAACTAAATACTCGTGTATTTTCAATATTCTTTATGTTGCTGTTTTGAATTTTTAAATGAGACACGAAAAAGTTGAAACATTGAGTGCAGTCAAAGCTATCATTTGAAAACGTTTATTTTTGGGGTAATGGTTTTATTCTATTAGTATGCACAAGTGCTGCATAGCTTGCATCTAATAATAGTGTGTTTTCTTAAACAGATGACTCTCCAGTTGCATTGACCTTGCCTCGTGTAGTAGGACCTTGCTGTCTGCTGTTTCAGACAATGCTCTGATGTGAGATCTCTCCTCCCACAGTTTTTTTTCTCTGTCTGTGCTACAGCATACAGCAAGAATGCTGCTGCAGTGATCTCTGGTATTTGAGGTTTCTGTTACACTGGATCTTCTTTTGAACATTTTCATAATGCATTCCTTTACTCCAAGCACAAAACTCTGTTGCTTGGGTTAGGTTAATTTCTTTCTGTGGCAGTGCCAATACGTTTCAGCAGTACTTGGGGAAACCCAACTAGGTTTCCCTTTGGAATTCAGCAAGATAAAGAAGGGTCATGAGCGGAGTAGCTACTACTTTGTGCACTACCAAGAGTTCACATTAAAGAACAACCTGTGCATTCCTCTTGAGAAACTTTCTTGATGAGAATGCCTCCTTTTTAATTCCTTTAGGGTTGCTATGATTGTTTTGGGTTTCAACTATGTACCAAATTGCAAGGGAAAAAGAAAAACGCAGTGTTCTAATATGCAGGCTGAATTGCCTTCTGAAGACAGTACTTTGCTTCTGTTCTAATTTTAGTTAGTTTTCATACTCTGACATTTTTCGAAGATGTATTTTCAACCAGTTAGTTATTATTCAGTTCAGAGAAGTGCATCAAATTGCTCTTATAACCAGATCATTACATTAGTAGGCAGAGATTTCTGAAAACTGGATAGTATTTTTCTAACTTTCACTAGAAAAAGTCACTTTTAGTAACTTTAAAAAATATTGGATGTTCTGTGATCATATGCACTGTTTCCACCGAAAGCTGTAGGAAAATAACCTAATTGCAGGTATTTCTTGTGAAAAGTTAAAGCTTCTGCTTACTCTGTGTGCATCTGTGTTAGTTCAACAGGCTTATGGGAAGTGGTGGAAGGAGAGAAATATCTATATCCATAGATGAATATCCAAGGCTGCAACCCCCTGGATTTCAGACTGCGGGACAGGCGGCCTTCCTGTTTGATTCTGTAATTCACATTGTGGGCTGCTTTTCTGTAACATCTTGAGTGGCAAAGGCATCAAAGAGTACCGGGCAGATAATGCTTCTTGAAGTCTTTTTTCATTGTGGTACTTCTGCATTATTGTGGTGGTACTGCATTTTTTAGATGAAAATGTGGCTCCTTTATAAGCCCTAGAAATATTTCAGTGTAGCTGTTACTTTTGTGAACACTCTGTTGTTTGCCTTTTTCCCCCAAAGAACAAAGTGGGCATACAGAAAGGGGAGAATTTTGCATAATTACCTTTGCTTTGTTATGATGGCACCTTTTTTGTTTGCCTTTGCTTTCTTAATAGTGAGTTTGTGTGAAAGACAACAAAAAGAGAAAAAATAAAATCAAGCAGTTGGACAGCTGCTTATGTTGGAAATATTTTACTCTCGATAACCAAAATGTTGCTGTTGTTATTGATTTGAATATACATCTGCTCATATTCTGTGCTTTTAATTCAGAAAAGTGTAAGCAAGGAATTCCATTTCGGTGGTGGTGTTCGCTCAGTAGACATAGAAATGTAATACGAAGAAACTTATAAAAACACATGGTTTCCTATGTGTCATTAACTAAAACCTCCATAGCCATGTCATTTAGAGGCATTCCCAATACCATTAGCCTGAGTAATTTAAATATGTAGGTCCAATTATAGGGCTTTATTCTTTATTTTATTTTTGTATGACGGATTTAGGAGGTAGCTGTCACTATTTCATCATCTGTCACCGTATAACAATTGCAATAAGTTATAACAAATTATAGCCAAAATACACACAAATTAAATACACTGTTCCTTCAAATAGTCTTGATATACCTGCCAATATGTAATAGGTACACTGAATTGTCCGGTTCCGTGTGTTTGATTTTGTTTTGCTTGTTTTCAAAATGATCTTTTCTTCTTGAAAGAAATGGCTGTTGGGAGGGCAGTGTTGAAGGGTGGTAATGACTGCTCAGTGCTCCTTGCCCACCAGTAATCCATCCAGTTTCAAATTTTGCTCTTGCTCTGGATGTTTTCCTGTTTCTCCTCCTTCTCCATAGTGCAGAGTCACGTGTGTTGCTATTCAGCGTTAAGTTTTAAGAGGGAGTGGTTGATACTTGGGGAGGATATCATTTGATTCTTCTGTGTCTTTGGTGCTTTTGGTTTGACATAGCCATGGTATGGTATTACATATTGCCAGTTGTTACCTGATAACAGTGGTATGTGGGGATACAGATTGCTTTCCACAAGAGAAAATCAATGGTTGCATACATTCAGTTCCCTGTAGTGTTCGTTTATGTGCATGGAAGCAAGGATTATCTCTATTTTCAGGGTGTGTTTCTATCAGAGGTACTTGTCTCAGTGAGAATACTCTTGTGTTCCTGCAGGCTGGGCACCTGCAGAAGATATGTATCAGCTGAAAGGGCCAAAAAAAGCTAATTATTTACATGCACGGAAGTCTTCTCGTGTTGCTTAACACCACTGTTCCCTTTCTCCCCACAAGACCTGTTGGTGAGCTGGTACCTAGCAGGACCGCTCAGTCATGCCTTTCCCCCAATGTTACATGAAGTCTGCAGTGTGTCTGGAAAAGGAGAGTTATTGCAATTTGCTGAGAAGGGAAACGTACACAGCTTTTTCTTTCCTCAGCATTAAAACTGTTCTGTCTGTACTCCTGACTCATATCTGAAAGTCGTTCTTTGCCTTTGAAAATACAGTCTCTTCTGAGTATGCCATGTCATAGAAACCTATATACTCTTCCTATGTTTTGGATATGTATTTTATGTAATATGCTTCTGTTACAGATAAAACTAGGGAATAATCAACCTAAAGCAAACTAATTAAGCAAAGATTTTAAATAAACTGCGCTTATACTGTTACCTCATACTTGAAAGATGATTTTTCCGAAGTTTCCTAACTTTGGAAAAATCATGGTGTTGACTTTGTATGATTCTTCTCCTCTAAGGAACAGTAAATGTTGGATCTGTAGTGTATCTGTCAGTGTATTTCTGGATAGATTCTGCTTGCTTAGCCCTAATCCATGTAACATTGGATGCTGTTGGTTTTATTGTGTTACTTATTCCATGTTGGCAGAAATATGATGTGTGTTTTAAAAAAAAATAAAAAAATACAGTTTTTGCTATCCAGTTGCCTTTTGGGCCTCTATTAAAACAGATTTCAGAGACTGCATTGCAAGATCCCGCTACATAGTTGAACTAACTTGCAGTATGAAGCAGAAATGTTTTCTTTTTTCTTTTTTTTTTTTTTTTTTTTTTTTTTTTTTTTTTTAGATGTGTGTATTTGAAGGAGAAGTGGTTCTGGTACTTAACCAGAAAACGATTGTAGATGGAGATCTAGGTTTTAAACTTGTTTGGGAATACAGCTGAATCCCAAAATGCTCTATTCAGTTGTTTCCATTGTCATGTAGCTTTCCTGAAATAAAATGAAAGTTAAATATACATGTAGTGTATATTTATATATATTGGTATTAAAATGTTGTGGTCATTAAACATTGAGCTTTAGTGGCCAGTTTTGCTGTAGAGAAAGAGTATAATGTTAATACTGGGCTTTCTTGTTTGTGTTAAGCATATATTGTCAACTACTGATCTAGTTGCACACTTTAAATTTGCTTATATATAGCTATGGAAACATTTTGGATTTGCTATAAAGAAAGACTATTCTTTGAAAACATTAGTTTGGGGCCATGAGTAAGCAGGTTTATAAGTCTCTTAAATTATTAAATGCTTTTCTTTGTTTTTAGTGGTCAGCTGAAATTTTTTTCTTGTTCCAACAAATTCTGAGTTATGGCAAATGTTTTATTTTTAACTGAATTTCTGTGTCCTTCAATTAAGAATATTTTTTTGAAGATTTTTTTTTTTTTTGTGGTTATATTCATGCAGCAAATTCTGGATCTTTGTCTTAAAACTTCTTTTTTGTGTGTGTGATAAAGTGATTTAATAACTTGAGGAGATCAGGGAGCATAGGAAGCCTTCATTAAAGTTTTGTAGATTCATTTGTATAAAGGTACAAGAATTCCTTGAAAATTGGCAACATTTTGGGATATAAATAGTCGTTTCTACTTTTCCAACATAAGGAAATATTAAAATTTTAGGTGTCTTTGGTAGAATCAGGAAAAAAAAAATTGGTAATTTGTGATACTGATAAATGGATAGTATCTACAATTGAAATCTATTTTCATAAGTTTCCTAGTCCCTCAGGGCACTAGGGTCATGCCAACAAACTGATTTTATTATGAAAACAGTGTAGTCAGCACCAACTGTTCAGTGCATCAAGTTCCAAACCCTCGTTATCCTTCCCCTTCTATGGTTAGTTTGGCTCAAAAGTAATAAATGTAGATCCTTTTTGTTTTAAAATTCTTAAGCCTTTATTGTTCCCATTTGCCTTTTGTTTTTGTAACTAAATGGTCTGTTTTTAAAGCTGAGATTATGAATGATTAGATAATGGTATGACTAGGGGCTTCTACAAAAACAGTGTCTTTTCTGAGTACATGACTGTAAGAATTAGCAATACTGCAAAGTCTGCTTAGAAATTAATTCTCCATACTATTTGAACTGTGATTCTAGATTTGCTTGCCAGGTTCAGTAGTGGTTTGTAGAAATAAACAGTTCCCTAGACAGCAGGCTATAAAACAGGTCAGTGTTAAAATATGCAGTAACATCTTTCAAATGTCTGTGTAACATTAGACTACAATGCCAGCCTGAGTTGTCTTTCAACATTCAGCTCATAACATCTGTTTGGAGTTTTGTTACCTGGTAGGAATAGGAATGGTAGAGACGTGTAAAAGGTTTTCAGAAGATCTTCATGTCTACTCCTCCAGAAGAGGCAAGTTTGCGTGTTCTCTTGAAAATTTGCAAATGTCATTTTACTTTGCCAAAAACTTGCCTCTATTATTGTGTTATCCCCTCATTTTGTTCCATATACACTTTATTCTATTATGCAAGTTGATAATGAAAATATTTATCTCTAGCAGTCAGTTGTCCTTTTGGCTAGGTACATAAAGCTGTTACTGAGGCTAAAACTTCTTGGGACAAAAGATAATGTGCCACCATTGTAATGGTACAGCCCATCACTACCCTGTATAAGAACTTCTGTGCAACCCCAAACTTCATCTCAACCATGTGCTTTATAGAAAGCTGCATGGAGTTGACTTATGAGCTAGTGGGAGAGCTGTAAAAATATTTGAGGAAGGTGTGTGTGCAGATTTAAAGCAAGGGAAAATTGTTTGGATAACAGCATTGGAGCTATGATGGGCCAATGAAGTATCTAATCTCTACATGAGTCACTCTGCTCTAAACTCATGTGCCTTCCTCTGACTTGACATGGTGCTCTGATTATTTTTCTTTTGTTTTGTAATGCTGTTCTCAGTCTTTTATCAGCATTTCTCTGTTTCCTTGAGCTCTGAGAAAACCATTTGGGGCAGAAAGACCCAGACAACAAAAAACCCCAACAACCCAACAAACCTTTCATTAGTTGTTCTTGTTTGAATTTAAACTTACCAAACTCTCCCAAAACCATTTCAGATGCATTTAAGTCAGTGAAATCAATGCATGATTTAAAACCCCGATGGCCTCTGTCTCCTGGTTTTCCTGCCTTACCCGTCTTGCTTACAGTAAAGCTCTATTTTGTTAGCAACAATATGCATCCCAATAAGGGTTTTGAATTGAGACAGAGACTGTCTCAGCTCTTGGCCAGCGAATGCAAAGAAAGTTGGCCATGTTCCCTCTACTTGCCAGAAAAGCATGAAAGCTGGGGCCCTTCCTCTGTCAAAGGAAAAGGGAAGCTGTGATCTTTCTGCATACAGATTTTTGCAAGTATTAAGTCCCTGACCTATTCTTGGTAGGACTTGTCTGTCTCTTGCTCACTAGATGTGGCCCCAAACTCCCAGGAAAAGACCTCTAATCTACTATGAACTTGTATAGTTCAACCTGGGCTTTATCCTCTGATTATGAGTTTGACTGTACTTTTTTTTTCCTCTTAAATATCAGCAAAAACATCCCATCTGTACAATAATATGGTTCTATGCATATGGCTTGTCTCTGGAATTCTTTCTTCTAAATCTAAAGACCTGCTAGCTTTAATTTTTTAATATTTGATGTACATATGAGTGTATAATTAAAAGAGCATAGGTCGTGGTATCATCTAGTATCTATTTCGTGTGTGTTTGGGTGCAGGCACTTCCAGTACCTGCTTCTTTCCCATACCAGTCTTTAAAACTTTCAGTGTTGAGATAATCTGACAATCCATTAAGTGATGTGTGTGACTATATAAAATAAAGAAAGAATATTAAGTTATGAAGGCAATTATCCATAAAATTTAGGTTTATTTTTAATATGTGCTGTTACAGTTTTAGAATATTCATTACTGTCAAATATTTGAGTTTAAAGCATTAAAAATCAGACTGTTGAGTTTAAAAGTTGTACAGTAATAACACCTCTTGCACATTCTTCTTACTGTAACTGTACCTAAGACTGTATAGAGCTTGGGGTATAGTTTTTACTGGTGAGTGAATCATGAAAACCAGGCAAGTGTTTTGGTTTTTATGGTTATTTATAGGAGATAATTATGTACACCTGATTTATGTACAACATTTATAAAGTAGTATAAATAATGTACACCTGACTGTTGCTTTTTTCTCTGTAGTTACACCATATATTCTGTAGGAGAGCTCACATGTAAAATGAGAAGCGATGAAACACATACATTGTGTTTTCAAAAAACGTGTTGAAATGTTATAATACTATCAGTGTTATTACTTCTGTAGCTGTGTCTGCTTTTATAACAGCATTAGAATGCTTAAATAAAACCAGCCAGCATTAATGAACAGTTAATAAAGCCAGAAACCATACAGAATTCACGAAGTCCTTAGTGTGAGGAGTGTGCTGTCTGTTTCTAATTTAACCTGTTCTCAGATTACTCTAGGAACTGTTCTAAGTTTGACAGGTCTAACTTTGAGAGGTCTACAGTAGATTTTGTGTTTGAAGGAAGAGTTTCCTAAACTAAATTTCATTCTACTGATTCTATTTTTCTTTAGGGTTGGTAAAAAGGGAAAGCAGTATTCAATAAATAGCTTTTGTTTGCTTTGGAAGTCAATAAAAAGATGTCTTGACTATCTAGAGGGTCTGAGTGTATCATAGTCCCTGCTGAATTAACAGGAGGAGGTCTAAGGAGGCATTTAACAGTTTGCAAGATAATGTTGTAGTAAAACAAGAGGACTACTGATTAAAAAAACCCAACCCCCTTAGAATTTAAGGGATGTGAATTGATTTGGAAAGGATAGAAATGAAAAGATCTGCAGGAGCAGGTGACTGTTTTGAGGTGTGACAGTAGCATACCTAAGAAGACAGATGAACAATATTTAATTTGAAATCTCAAAGGACAGGTTAGTCTGCTTTCATTTACGTATGCTGGTTTTATATGTTGTTTCTTCATAGGTCATCTACTTTATTCTAGATGTAGAGGTACTGGATTTTTTTCTGCTCACCTCAGTTCTCACACATGATCTCCTTCTTCCTTGTTAGCTTCGAAACAACTAGAAAGTGACATAAGGGAAAGCAATACCGTCCGCACTAGAAACTGTTATTATTTAAAGAAAGAGCTCCATATAGTATGCATAGTTGGGGAAATGGAGAGCTTCAGACTGCATATCACACCTTGTGAGTACTGGTTCAGGTGATGATACTCTCACTGAGTTTTTTAAATAAAACCACTTTTTCTAAGTATAATCAATGAACTTGACCAGTTGTGGCAAGCCCACTGATAGGCATTGCCTTATAAACTATCTTGAAACAGTGTTTTGTTTTTACACTCTTTTAAAACATCACATAGGTTTTTGTTGTACGCAGAGTACTGTCATTAGCACCAGCTGTTGTTTTGCTCAAAACTATGAGGATTGCACAGAAAATTTGTTTTCCTGCTGCTTTGCCACTCCTCGGGGATCTTTTCTCATGCCAGTTGTTACTTCATAACACACTTGGCTGCCAGCGATGGTTGGTTTGAACTGTCAGTCCTTCAGGTGAGCCTCCTGCATCTAGTCTACAGGTTTTTCCCCTCAGTGGGATGAAGGCAGTGTTATCACCATGTTCAAGGCAAACCTGATTACAAGGCCTTGGTTTGTTCATATCTTTCAGTTTGCTGCCTCAGTGCTGGCCTGATAGTTCTTGATTCAGCATTTTGGAGTAACCTCCTTATCCCTGCTCTTGGCATTCCCCACTCGTATCAAGCACTAGCACATGTGTTGGGTCCCAGTGTCGGTCTGACAAGTCTGGCTGAAAGGTCAGGAGCAGCAGAGAACAGGCCTGGTCCCAGAGCTGCCTGCAGCATAGCTCAGACAAGGACTGGGGGCACAATCCAGAGCTGAAATGGCTCCTGAGCCCATTGGTGGGGGTCACAAGTGGGGCCAGTTATGGCTTTAAGAACCCAGTGTCCTCAGGGCCTTGACACTCCCTCTGGCAGACATCTGTGATGACCCTCTCCTGGGTTAACATTGCATATTGTTGTGCTAGTTGCAGCATTGGTTTGTTGTTATCATGCCCAAGTGCGTTACAGAAAATGGAGCAGTTTTATCTTCCCTGTTACAGCAGAAATAACCTTGAGCAATACAGCATGCGTTCACCAGTTCATTATCTTTTATAGACCCTTTGTGGCTGGGTTCTTCAGCTTGTTTAACTGTGGCACTATTTCCTCTCTCGTGCTTTCCCCTCTTTCTGCTCAGTCTTAGGGTATACATCAGGCATATGTATATGCTTTCCCTTTTTGAGCTAACGCATTAAGTAAACACAATCAAAGGGATGCAAACTAATCTTTCTGCTTGACTGAGAAACTGTAGTCTATATATGTAACACTAATTTTTAGAGAATACGTTATTACTAAGGCATATGAAAATACGAACATATATATATATATATCTAGGGTAAAAAAAACCTGAGTGAGATTTCCTAGTGGTGTTTTCAGATTTTTAACAAAGCAGTTTTGTTTGGATACTCACGGAGTCTCTGGCACATATTGATGCTTATGTCAAATAATAAAGGGTGTTACAGAGAAGGAAGTGTCCTTTTCCAAATTATGACTGTTTTTAGCCTAGTTTCTTATGAAAATGACTTTGCAAAGTCATGCTGCGTGTCTGTATGCCTTTTCTTCCAACTTTTAACTTGTCCTGTAGCAATCAAGGTTACTACAAAAGTGCAGATCTCAGAAATGCTGAAGACTCAACAAGTATCATGCAGATGTTACTGGGGTACAGAAAAGAAGTTTTGTGAATTGTTCTGGCTGTGAAGAAATTGCTCATGGAGTTCACACATCAGCAGAAGGTCTATAAAGGAGAAAGACTTTATTAATACAGCAGCTGTAAGAAAAGCTTCAGTTAGAACTGGCATCTCCTTAGACAGGATTATTCAGAATTCATTACTTCTAGAAGTAACTAAGTTATATAATGCTTGGTTATTGTGTTTTCTGTTGTTTCACAGTGTACCTTCTACTGAATACTCTACATGGACATTAAATATACTCTGAAATACTTGTCCATTAATTCTACCAACAACTTCACTGTGTTAAAATTGTATTCCGTCTATTCAGCTGAAAGTATGAGAACTTTTAAGAAAGATAACAAATTTTGAACAAGTGATTGTTTGCATTAGAGAAGCATAGAATTAGCTTTTGCCACACAGTCGGCTTTCTGGGCTGCAAGCGCACAC
>NW_009945664.1:0-23099 GCF_000696875.1 Nestor notabilis
AACCCGTCCTCCCTGAGCAGAGCTCGCTCCCCTGGAGGTGGTCGGTGTGTCAGGGTAAACCCAACCTTGGTAAGTGCGCTGGGAGTGAGGGGTAACAGCCACCTTAGTGCAAAGGGAAAAGAAAAAGCAACCGGAGGAAGCAGCTGTGGTCATATACATGGGCAGCAGAGCTGGGAGTCGAGTCACCGGTATTGGAGCGGGAACGCTCACAAGCAGTATGCTCTGCCTTTTGTGCTAGCCTTCCGCGGGTGGAGAGCTAACCCTTCAGGAGTTTTAAGAGAGGCACATGCCTCTGGAAGGCATTCCTAATGGAAACCTTGGCACGCAGGGATGCAGCTCATCCCAAGCGGCATCTAGGAGCAAGGTACGGGTCTGCCTCCTGCAATCCTGGAACGAAGTGTGTGCCAGCTGTATGTGAAGGCACCTGCTCCCCAAAAGGTTCGTCGCCGGGCACACATGCTCCTGCTGGAAAGAGCAGTCCCGGATTTTCAGCTGTTGGGATTGAGTACACAACGTAAGGAGCTGCCCATGATAAGATGCCAGTAATTCTCATCGTTTGGTAGTCTTTATATGAACATGTTAAGAGTAGTCCATTTCTCCGAAGAAGACATTGGGCACGGCAGCTTAGTCTAACAACAGATGCAAGCTGAGCAGCTGCTGATAGGATCTGGATTAATTGTCTAGGAATGTGGTAACAGAGCCAGAAAGAAGCTTTGTTGTGTAAAATGTGGTTTTGAGGGGAGTGAGGTTCTTCAGATACAGGGTGCTTTGGATAGGGTGTGCCCTGCGCCCTAATAGATGTGTCTTTTCCCCTCCCTTTCCTCCCTGCTCCTCAAATCTATGGATTATAGCAGTATCTTGGGCAGAGTCATAGTTTTGATCCTCCTATCACAGGTAGAGCATTCTGCCGTTTTGTGAATTTTTGTAGCATTTCTGTGGGCTAAGGAAATGAGTTTTTGAAGTATGTTATCCATCAGTGTGAATGACAGTATCTGTTTTCTGAGTGACACAGAAGCAGGGTGCTGTTTCGGGGTGAACAGGATGGTTGGGTGTTTTGCACTTGCCAAGAGGATGTTGGAAATAGGACAGAAATCACTATGTTTGAGGGTTTCTTCTGTAGGGGAGAGGTTAGTTTATTGTTCCTAAAATATCCATCTTGCGTCTTTGTGGCAAATATCTTTTGTTGATGATGCACAGAGTCTTCTGCTAAGTAGTAATAATACTAACAGTAAAGGGCCTATTATCTTTGGGTTCTGATAAGTGGCCCCATCATGCTGCATTGCGAACTAGCTGCTATTGGTGTAATTCCTGTTCTTGAAAAGCTCATGGTCTGAGCTTAAGATGAGCTCTTGAGAGACTCTTAGAGAAGTAACAAAAATGGGGTTTTACAATAATTTTAAAATATCTTTAGATATTCTGGGTGTTTTTTCACAGATGCAGGAGAGAGGCAACAAAGGGGAGTTGAACACTCTGCTTTGCTCCCACTGAAATAATGAGGATTTTGTTTCCATTGACTTCATTTGAAACAGAATTAGAGCCTGAGGCCTCATCCATATAGGAAAAGTTGCATCTATGTAATTAAACTTGAAATTGCCTTCTTCCCGCCCCTTCATTGACTAAGAGAGACTGAATGTCTCTTGTTGGGGTGAGGGATATTCTGTTTTCAATAGGAGACAATCTCCCACATATTAGAAGAATTGGATTCTTTGTACTATGGCTGAGATTAAGACTCTGTATAGAGGCCATCAGATCAAAGCTGACCATTTAGATCTCTGGGATAGTCTGTATCCTGACATGCAAAAGCCCTGACATGCGTGCTGTGTGTAAGCATGGCAGCTTTTGTGTTGGGCTTTGCATACCAGCAAAACTTGACAAAACTCAATAAGCCAATAATCAGAGAACAAAGTTGCAAGGGGCTTTGTTGTCCGGTTGTTGTTTTCATTTGTTTGTTTTTAAAAGTATAATTTACCAATACTGCCAGTATATATTTTTTTTTTAAATCCAAATAAAGTTCTGCTCCTCTAGTGAGGGGAAAACTGATACTGTATTGTTTAGGGTTTGTTTTGCCCTTCCCATATTGATAAAACTGAAGCCTTTAATTAAAACTATAGATGTTGACATAGTTGGCTTCATTCTAAAGGAGGTGTCCAAATCAGAAATTTCACTGACCTTTTAGTTAAATTGACACAACTGCTAAAACTTTTCCCTTCTGCAAGAAGGACTGAATGTGAGGGGAAAGAAGCCTGCCTTCTGTTTGGAAGGAGCAGCATGCTGCCTGTTCTGTTCTAAAGGGTTAATCTTCAAAGTTATTAAAAGCCTTTAATGATGTAGCTTCACACACATAGACACTTTTGCTCTGCCTTTTTACTCTCTTAACTTCTCTCAGCTTTTGGTCAGTAAGCAGTGTCTGACCGGTTTTATTAACTTTTTAAACTTTTAACTGTTTTCAGTATAGCATGGACTGGGAACTGAATTTAAGAGCACGGTGCTGTTTTGTGTGATGGCTGGACTGGAAGCAAGGGGGCTTGCTACCCCGAGAGGGGCAGGTCGGCTCTGCCATGGCTCAGCCTCCCAGACCAGCGTGGGAACTGCAAAGGGAAGAATTGACTTGCATTACTTGCAGAAGGTGCTAGGCAAGTGCCAGAGCAGGTGTGAGAGATACCTTGGGCAGGATGCATGGGAAGGGTGGAGGAAGGACTCTCAGATGAATTCAGGTATCTCACCACTATTTTCTCCTGTAGGCCTCCTTTCTGGGTGTTCATACTCCATGTAAGAAGTGCAGGAACTGGGTAATAAACCTGCACAGCCTTACTTGGTTACTTTGGGGAACAGAACATTCAGTTAGCTTTTTTGGTGGGTTTTGGTTTGTTGTTTTTTTTTTTTGGGGGGGTGTTGTTTTTTTTACTTCCTCTATCTTTGTGTCTCCCTCTTTTTCTTTTCTTTTTTTGATGAAATTTTACTTTGAGATAGACAAATGTTTGGAAATATATCCTGTCAGAGTATCCTGTGCTGTATGACATTCTTCTGTCAATCATGCAGGTATGAAAAAGCTAGGGCAGGTCATGTGCCTCATAAGAGAGTTCTTAACCAGATGCTGCCTCACATCCTCACCATGCCCTGTCCATGATGTCCCAGAGGGACTGTGAAGCATCCCAAGGAAGCGGTAGCTTATGGTGATGTGAGAAGACGCAGGCAGGTATATGCCCTCTGGGTACCGTTGTCTCTGCAGAACCCTGTGGACCTGTTGCAGTCAGGGCAGGAGTACATGGACTTGTAGAGCCACATGGGCGCCTGGCTTTTCCCACTGCTGTCTGCACAGCTTGTTTTCTTTCTGGGCATAGGACTCCAGGTTTGATAACACTGAAGTGCCTCTTGGTGTCTGCATCAGCCTGGGCTGGAATTGCTCACACACACACTGGAGTTCATTTTTGCCTTTCTGTATGTGTGTTGAACCTTTTCAGTTAAGGGCAAATTTGTCCAGGGAAGAGCCTGACCCAAAGGCTGTAGAAGTGGATGTGTGAGTTGACTTTCATCTCTGATAGGCTTTGTATGCCTCACCCAGAGACTCGGGATGAAAGGATGATTTTTATTTAGAACATAATATACACTAGCTCTTAGTTATTCATCAGTTTTCATGCAAAATTTATACCTGCTAAAATGCCACAATGGGAGCTTGTTACACCCGCACCTGGTGTATCCCTGCTCTGAAAGCAGCCCCGCTGAGCTTGAGCATCCTCATTCTGCAGTCAGAGAAATGTTGTTAATGCGGTGCTAAGGACTCAAAGTTCACACAAGTGAACTAGACAATAGCAGTTGTTTAAAACGCTCATTTCCTTTTCTTTTGGCTTTGAAGAGGCAAATAGAGATGCAGTAGGAGCCTTATTATGCTTTAACTTAATCAGAGTTGGACAATTGTATTCTGTAAAATAGAGACCTGTGCAGATGAGGATCCAAGTCTGTTTCCACTCTGCTTTTAATATGTGCAACAGCTGTAATGGGGAAAACTGACATGGCTAAGAAAGAGAATGGGATGGGAGGGATATAATGTGAGCACACCAGGCACTGGAGAGCAGCATTTAAAATACAAAATAGCAAGCTGACTGACGTTGCAAGGGCAGTGTATTATACGTATTACATGCTTTTATTTCTTTAAATTCCTGTGGATGTGGATATGGCTATGAGGTGTCACACCCACATTGTTGTAAGATGTATTTATCAAAAGAAAAAAACCAAATCTTTCCTTACTCAGTGGATTCAAGTCTAAATCTATTCTGTTCTCACCAGGAAATACATATTTTAGATAAAGAAATACTATATTTTTGAAGACATACATTAACACAAGTTAGAATAGTATGAACCTTGTATCTTTTGGAAACATGTCTTGCCACTTATTCTTCTCTCTTGTCTCTCATCCCTTCTATTTTATCCTGACTCTTTCTATTTTTCAAGCGAAATGTATTACACAAGTGCAGACTTCAGCTGTACTGAATCTCTGATCCATGTTCCTAACAGAAATGTTTTGCTGCAGATTACTGTCTTGTACTGGGGAGCTATTGCGTTTCAAGAGTTCACATAATCAGAACAGGTTTGTTGTTTTATGTAATGCTTAATGTGTTCTTGTGTTCTTTGTCTGGATTTTATTTCAGGGCATCTAGATGATGATGGGTTGCCACATGGATTCTGTACAGTGACCTATTCATCGACAGACAGATTTGAAGGAAACTTTGTGCATGGAGAAAAGAATGGCCGTGGCAAGTTCTTCTTTTTTGATGGAAGGTAGACCCTGACTCTTCAATTTTATTTCTATATTTTGCCTCCTGCTTGCAGTGATACAAAACTAATCTACATTGACTGTATGCTGCTGAGGTTTTGGATAAGCTTTCTCATTAAAAACTGTACCTGGAAAGTTTTCTCTACTGCTGCCATAGCCATACCTTTGTGGGCTTGGGGGCTTTGTATGTAATGTGATGCCTGGAGTTGTTTCTTGGTGAGAGAATGCACCAGTGTGAGCATTTTTAGCATTATAAAGTTATGAACCAATTAGAGACTGTAGGAACTTGGGAGGTGATCAGAGCTGTTGGAAACCGTGCTGGCAACGACTTGGACTACAAAGTTCAAGTCCATAACTGCAGGTGGAATTGCTTGTTTGTCTTATAGCCCTATACAGAGACGGCAGCTGGACTGGAAGCTCTCTTTACCAGACCTTGCACACAAATGTAGGACCTTGACTGAGAGGCTTACCTTCTGCTGGGGTGGGGAAATTGTTTAGTGGTTAAAGGACTGAGTTAAACATGGGTTTGATCCCAGCTCTACCTAATCATTTTCAAGTTGCTTGTGGCCTGATTTATTTGCAGAAAAAGCCCCTATAATTTCCCCTTTCTTTGCTGGGAATTGTGACAGTGAAATTGGGCTAGTCTCTGCCCATGCATGTATTTTCTTCTCAGGTCTTCATTATGAACACCTTATACATCTCCCCCCAACTGCAGCGTTTCTCTCTGCAGTTGCTCAGAACTTCCTCCAAAGGAGCAGCAGCAGATGTATAAAATGACACAATTCTTGATGGTTTTGCAGCTGTCGGTGGCACTATGAATAGCAGCCCTTAAACTGACAGTCGTGCCGCGTCTACTCTCCTCCTGCTCAGAGAACTTCTGAGCAGGAGCAGAGTTATTGTGCTGTCTCAGTGAGTCAGCTCCTTGTCTGTACTTGCCTTTGCAATTGCTTCATTCTGGAGATTGTGGGGTTTTTTTCATGAGAAAGATAATATATTTACTCAGTTATGTAGAAACTGACCAGGCCTCCAAGCTTAGATGGAGAAAAATCCCCACTCTTGTGGTAATGGGCTTATTAAATCTTCTGTGAGTAACAGAA
This sequence comes from Nestor notabilis, assembly GCF_000696875.1. Classification (NCBI taxonomy): domain Eukaryota; kingdom Metazoa; phylum Chordata; class Aves; order Psittaciformes; family Psittacidae; genus Nestor; species Nestor notabilis. The sequence continues at coordinate 5,869 of NW_009945664.1, forward strand.
AACCAGCACTGCCCAGCAGCTGACCCCTCTAAAATGGGCTTTTTTTTTTTCCTTAAGCTGGCAAACAGCATCTCTGTGGACACATGTACATAATGCTTCTGTGCTTGTTGGTGATCTCAGCAGACCAGTTGCTGGTTGTACAGTTGGAGAAACTGACCCGCTATTTTGTTCGTAGGGCTGCTCCTCCATGTAATCCAGGGTACAGGCAGTGCTCTGTGGGAAAACTCAGATTGCTGCCGAGCCTTTTCTGTACTGCCTCAGTGTTGCCAATTCTTCTTCTTTTTTTTTCTTTATTTTCATAACCCTTAAAAAATGGAACAGTTGGCTACTGTATGGCTTCAGGAACTAGCAGAATGAAAATACACAAAAATAGTCTGTAATACGGTTTTGGAAAATGGGGTATTTTTATAAACTGCCCTAAACTTATTTTAATTTAGCTAAAGCAGCCTTAGCCGAGCAGTAAGTAGTTACTAAAGATGATGCGATTTCCCTAGCTATGTCCAGCTAGCAGGAGTAAGGTGCTCTCTGAAGTGGATGATTCAGGTGTCGTGACGAGCTGCTGGAAGAATGACCTGGCACAAAGCAGGACGTGCTGTTTCCATTAACTGCGTCATGGGCAAGGCTAAGTGTTTATGGAGAAGTGAATCCTCAGAATTTCTCAAAACCTCTCTCCCTTGCAGTATTGTGTGCTTCAGTGCAGTAAGCTAGCTGGTTTCAGCGTTACTGAATGCTTCTCTCACAGGCTGCTGGTAAAGGCTGACAGCTGAACTGCTGTAGGTCTGTTGTTTGGGAGTAGCCGAGTCCTGTCAGACACTGGACTGGCAGCAGCGTAAGCATTCTTGTTTTCTGGGTGTTGGGAAATAGGATTTGCTGCCTGGCTGCCTTGTTTGTCTCAGTGCAGACTCTTCCCTTTACTGGAATCGCTGTTCCTTTCCTGTTGATTATTTAAGGGAGTGGAAACGTGGAATGAAATATCACTTGTTTTTTCCTCCCCCTTCAAAAATGCAACAAAACCCAACATATCCTATTAGAGAGAGGAGTTTCACCTCTGGCACACTCCCTGTTTTGGATTGTGCACTTGAGCTCTCATTGGTGCTAATGCTTGCTGAAGTGCACTTAACAAAACACTTTGCGCAATAACTGGGAGCATGAGAGCTGTGTTTGGCACAGAGCTGCAGCTGCTGTTCTCCCTTAACTAGAGACTCTTGTAAACTGGAATCTCCCAGAACACAGAGAACGGTGTTATTTTTAAGAAAAAGTATTCCATGTACCCATATAGAGGGAAAGGTGGTTGATGAGGGAGTGAGGGATGAAGGGATTAGGATCTGTTGATGTAACTTAATACCTGAAAGGATATTGCAGTAAGTATTCTTTCCCTCCCTGCCCCTTGTAACTAGTTTATCTTTTAGGTAATGGATATTCTAGATTCCCTCCAGATCTGGTAGATAATGGGAAGACAGTACACCTGAAAGCTTTACTGAAGTCAGGTTTCACGTTATCATGAAAAACAAACTGGAGAAATATAGGCTAGCTCAGGGTTTGTATTAACAAGATTTTGTTTATGCAAGACAGAAGCTATTTATTCCTCCTTGTGCCAGTCAGGTCTTAGCTGCAAGTATTGTGTCTGGCTGCAGATACCATACCTCAAGAGCTTAGAAGAAGAGAGAGAAAAATGGGGGGCAGGGTGTAAGTAACTCAAAAACTGAAAAGTGTAAAAGTTTTAGACAATCTGATCTTTTAGGCAAGGTTGTAAGACAGAATTCTTTCTTTGGATGTCTTTTGATTTCCTTATGTTATATGAGAATAGAAAGAGATGGATCTTTTGGACATTGTTTAATGGTTAATGCATAGAACCAAAACCTAAAAATTTGAGTTACAGTAAAAGAAAAGATACTTTTCCCAGTGCAGAAACACTGTTGTAATTTAGCAACTTGTTACCTTTAATGGTATTAGTTGAAGTTAACAAGAAGGGATTTTTTTTTTTTTGTATGTTTCATTACATAAACTGGGGGTGGCTGCTTCTTTTAAAGAGTAATCCTGCGTGTAGACTCTGTGTGTGTTGCCAGCTACAATGAAATTCAAATCTGGTGATCTGTGATAAACTAGAAGAGAAAGTGGTGTCATTTATAGTTGAGGAAGTGCACAGATTTCTGGTGGTTCCCTCATCTGCTCAGCTCCTTCCCGGTGCTGTGTGGTGCTGTAGCTGTCTGTGCAGCTCTGTAGCAGCCTGGATCAAGAAATTCATCCAACTGGAAAGTAAAACAGCTTTCCTGCCCCTTCCTCCTCTGCATCTGGTGTGCATCGAGGCTTTTACCCTAGTGTCTTTTCTCATGGAAACCTCAGCCAGCTTGCCAAAGTTACGTAAAAATAGTGTGATGCTTTAGAAACCAGAAGGTTAATTCTGAGAAAACATGCCTTCTGCAGCTCTTGACTTTACATATTCTACAAAACTTCACAAAACAGATTTTCATGTGCTCCCAGACACTGTCTGGGCTTATACCTTAGATGTCTGCATCAGAAAAAGAATGACGGCGTGAAGGTACGTGTACTGCAGCCAGCTGTTAGCTAAATGTGCTGGGGTAAAAGCTAAACAGTTTGTATTTCTTTATGCTAGTTCTAACCTGAGAAAGAAATAACTGAGTGGATCCTCTTTTACAGTTATGCTTTCCTTCTCTGCAGTTTCTCTCAGAAGTCTTTATAAGAAAGGAAGCAAACGAGATTGTAAGATGTCATTGTGCCGCTTCTAAAGGGTTTGCAAGACAAAACTGAAGTGAAATGTTCCTTTGTTCAAATCCAGGTGCAGCACTAGTTCTGTTTGACGGGCTGTGTTCCATTTTAATAGAAATACATGGAAAATGACAGTGCTTTTAGCAAATCTGGTACAGCTTGTTGCTAGCTGTATCGCTAGGGAGCTAACACTGAGCTGGTTGCAGGTTGCAGTTTGTGCTCTGTTGTGGTCCATCTCTGTTGGTGGTTCAATTTTATCTGGCCAGAGAGGTGTCAGTAAAGATCCAAATGTAGGAGGTAGAACATCCTAACGTGAGAGTAGCCTGCTTGACCAGGAATTTCTTCCTTGACCATGAGCATCCATTTGCTGCTGTAATTTGCTTCTCTCAGCCTGTAAGAAAAGCTGGGCAATGCGATTTAGATGAGTGATGCTGTGTCCATGCAGCGCACCCTGGTGAAAGGACAGTGTAATTTGTTTTCTGCCTTTGGAGTTCTGCAGAAGCAGGCTTCTGTTTTTCATCTCGGCTTTCCAGAGAAGTCAGGTTTACTTTCCTACTCCCCTTCACCTTCTCCCCCTCAAATTTGCTTGAAACTAGCGAACACATCAGAATTTCAGACGTGGGGGACGGGGCAGAGATGCAGGAATTGGTGTCCCAGTGAGGGAGCCTCAGCAGCCACTGCTGAGCCTGGGTGTTGTAGGTACTCGGCAACAGCAAATCGGGTATCAACAGTTACCTCCTCCTAGGACCTGACTTTCATGAAGGTTTCCCCTCATGCCTTTCTGTACCAGTAATATGCAGAATAACAAGCAAAAAGAGTAGGATTGGGCTGTGCCTCATGCTGAGGCTTTGGGCTCACCTTTTAGGTGAGTACTCTTACACAGCTGTTCTCTTTCTCTCTTTACCAGCACCCTGGAAGGGTACTATGTTGATGATGCCCTGCAAGGCCAAGGAATCTACACTTACGAGGACGGAGTGGTCCTTCATGGCACGTATGTGGATGGAGAGCTGAATGGACCAGCCCAGGAGTATGACAGTGATGGGCGGCTGATATTCAAAGGGCAGTATAAAGACAACATTCGACATGGAGTTTGTTGGATTTATTACCCGGTAAGCCTGACCACCTGCTCTCTTTATTGCAGAATAGTACCATTATGTGTCTTTCTCTTCTCCCCATCTGAAACAAATGTCCACCGTGACCCAGCTATACAAAAGTCAACCCACAAAAATCTGGGTGGAAGATCTGTGCATTCTGATTTTGGATATTCCAACATACAGTTAGAGCTTTTCAGTGTCCCAGTAGACGGGACTCAGCAAGGCTGTGAGGTGCCTCCACTATTTTCATCTTCCAGGGAACCCAACCCCTTGGAAGTGCATTTATGTGTATCTTCTTGGGAAGGCTGGGCTGGTGATTTTGCTCTTTGTGGTGCTGACTGCAGGTGAGGAGCATGGGAGCCATACAAGCTATTGTAACCTGCTTGCACATTAAGCAAGCCAGAGTTTAATCTTTCTGTTTCTTGGTAAACGCTCAGATACTCCTCTGGAAAACGCTGCAGAAATTTTTTATGTGGTTTTATACCCATGCTAATTAAGGCAATAATGATTTTACGGGTTTTTAGGAGGGTTTTATGTAAATTAAAAAAAAAAAAAATTATTTGTGATTCAGCCTTATGCAGTGCTCCAGAGTTGAACATTTTAATCTTTACCTTTTGCTGAGGAGGGAGAAACATCTGCATGTGATTGAATTAAGCTGCTGGTCAAAACCCAGGCTATTTCTGGGCTACATATTGCACATGCTTCGGTTGCAGACTCATCTCAAATGCTCACCAGTGGCTATTCATTTTATTTAATGTTTTTCACTGCTGCCATTAAGCATGTGTTAGAATCAACACATGCTTAGTGTATGCTGCCAGACAAGTGGCACATTTTCAGTACTACTGTATGAAATACACACAGCTGACCCTTCAGGTATGTGTCTCCTGTTCATCTTGCAGCTGACAAAGTGTTTCTGTACCTTCTGGAAATGTAGTTATTTAAAGGTTGTTTGTCATTATCATCTGGCCAGACTGAAGAATGCAAGGTGTTTGAAACACCTCTTGACATGGAAGCAATTGTTTATGCATGGTTCTGTGCATGATGCTAAGTGCACAAATTTTTACCTTAACTTAAGGTTCACTGTTCCGTACTGTAGAATGTTTTAATCTTTCATCCTTGGAGATGAACAAAATGGTGCCACTCTGAAATGAAGTCCGTGTGCAGTGATCTTGATCTAAATCGGTCTGTTTCCACATCACACCTGCTGGTTTTGCTCAAGGGCATTATTTGAATATGTTTCCTTTACTGAAATAAACACCTGAAGTCATTAGACCTGTGCTAATCTATGCATCTCATTCTGCAGTTCTGTAAATAGACCTGACTGGAGTTGCAGGCATATCACAGATGGCAAAGCCCAGGGCTGAAATGTGTAAACCTTAGAGAGGAAAAGTGTTGCTTTTGTTGTTGATGATGGCTTTCAGCAAACAGTTGTTCTCAACTGCTTGCTATAGTGGGAGGATGCTGGGACAGAAACTCTCCAGTCATCCAGCAGATCTTTTTGTTTATTTATTTCTAAATAGGCTCAAGCCTTTTGGTGTACCATGAATTAGCAGTGAGCAAGGCAGTGTTTTGGGGTGTTTTTTTCTTTCCCGCAGCACAGTATCATACTAAGAAAACTCTTAAGTTTGTGTGTGGCTTTGGGCCTTAATTCATAGACTTTTCACATAAAAATGTTGCCGATTGGGACTCAATATTTGCATCACATGGAAGGAAAGACTTTAGGTTTTACCTCTTCCAGACAATGTAGAAAACATCATTAATTTCTTTTATCAGTTTTATCCTGACTGGAATGACTTCATCCAGCTTCTTAATGTGTCTGTTTCTCACCCATTTTCATGATCTCTCTTCTGAACTTTCTGTAGCTTAGATTTCTTTTTTAAAAGGTTGGGAAAAATCTTTTTCATCTACTGAAGGTAGTAAAGTATAACTAAATGATCTGCCTTTTCTTTCATGCCCATGCTTTCAGGATGGAGGCAGCCTTGTGGGAGAAGTGAATGAAGAAGGGGAGATGACTGGAGAGAAAATAGCCTATGTGTATCCTGATGGAAAGACTGCATATTCTGGAAGGTTCATAGATGGAGAAATGATAGAAGCAAAACTGGCAACTCTGACATCTCTAGAGGATGGGAAACCTCAGTTTGAAGTAGTACCAGGCAGTAAGTTCAGCTAACACAGAAATCTGTATTCTCGCTACCAGAGGGCAAACAGCTTGCTGCAAACAGCTTGGTTTCTGTCGTGTTCCCCATTAGAGACTTTGAAGTCTGGCTGCAGTGAGATAGTAAGTCTGTTAGTGAGAAGCCCTGTTTCCTAAATTACAAAGTTGGACAGAAGGGCACATGGAGCAATCCCTTTGCTCTGGGAAGAGATGGGAATTGACCTTATGTGGTGGTGCTGCTGACCTTCTTTTCATAACCCTTCTCTTGCATGCTCATGGGTGCAGTCCTGCTTGTCACACATACCATCCCCACCTGTGCCAGCAGGAAAACCTGGAATGCTGGCACAGTTACAGGCTTTGTTTTGTTAGTAAAATAACTACAAGCGGAGAGGGAGGCTGTGGTTTGATTGTAGCTCTCAGTTGAGTTTGTGCAGGTGGGTGTTGGCACTCTGAGTATTCTGGCATCTGCATTATGGGGCTGAAAGGACACGGGGATTTGAGTTAGTCAGCTAGATTCAGTTGTTGTGTAACAGTCTGATTCACCAGCACCCGTCAGTCTGTCTAGTCCTGGTGGTAGAAAGTGGCTATGAAATGGTTGGGGTCACAGGCCTTCAACCTGTGTAACCAGTGCTCCTCCTCCAGGGCAGTGCTGGCTTGAAGTGGTTTTGTTGCTCTGAGGTGTATGTGGTGTCTTGGAGGTGAGTGGGTGAAGTTGTGGACAGGGCCATGAGTAATAAGCAAGGACTAGGCTAACACATTTCCTGTTTTGTCAGCAATGATTGTTTCACTTGATGTGAAATATATAAAACTCAGTGAAAAGGTGTTGAGAAATGAGTGCATGTGGCTTTATTTTTTAAGTCAGTTCTGACAGCAAATCAAAATTTAACTTAAAACTTCTGAGAGGATACAGTTGTGCTTTGTTAATAGGATTTGGTTACACTATGGAGGAAGCTGCCTTCAGCCAGGACAGATCTTGGGCACCAGGGGCAATGGCCTTTTATCAAACTTTGTAATACTCTGTTTTGGGTTTTTTGCACACACACACACACACCCACCCCCCTTCCCTTTGAGCCCACGGCTATGTTTGAGCTTTTCCGCCTGCATCTTAACCTATCTCCCAGATAGTCCTCTGGCAGTTGATTGGAGAGGGATGTAAGGATATAATTAGAGCTGTACCACTGAGTTGCTTATTAATGCCAGGAAATAAATGACTGTAGCAAGTGTACTTTGTGATTACTGAACATTATCTTCTGTCTGAAGTCTCTTCAGGATTTGAACTAGAAAACATATTTCTTATTTTAAATAGTCAAAGGTTTTTCATAATTAATGTGTTAATGAATACACCTTTTAAATGTTGCTTTTGAATTTTAATTGGAGACTCTGGGAGGGTCAGTTTTGGAAGACTGTCTAGTCCTCCTTTACAAGTTGGTAATTTGAAGAGTGTATATACGGCCTTTTGTGATAATATGCTCCTCTAGTGTGTTAAGGGGAAGAAATAACCAGAAACAGTATCTCACTGAAGACCTTGTACAGGTGCAGTTCTGTTTAATACTTTTCTTTCTTGAGGCATAGCATTAATTTCTTGCAGGCATTAAAACTTGATTTTTAAATGTCTTGATTAAGTTAAAGGTTACATGCTTTCTGTACTGCCAATTAGTTTATTTCCTTTGTTGATTTCTGGTTTGTTTTTTTAGGTCCAGTATACAGTTTTGACAAATCTACTTCATCTTGCATTTCTACAAATGCGCTTCTTCCTGATCCTTATGAGTCAGAGAGGTAGGCTCTGTAGATACCAGTTGTAGTTCTTTGCTGATGCTCTGATATATCTAAATACGTGATTAGTAAAATGCTGACATTCATTTGTGTCAAGTGCTTGAAGATCTAGGGCTTCACCTTGAAAACTCTTGCTCATCTGTGCATGTATACACCAGCAACCTCAGCTTAGTGGGAACCTCTGGGCTTCTGGTATGCTACTGAGAGCGTTCCTGAGCCAAAGCCATCGGTAATAGGAAAGCTATCAGGAGTAATAGTAGATTGGCATACTTTAAAAAAAAATAATAAAATTTCAAAGTAAATAAATAAAGTCAGCCCCCACTTCCCACCAGATCTCCATTTTTGCCAAAACAGAATATATGGAAGAAAGGAAAAAGAATGAGGCCTGGAGGTTTGAATTACTAGTTTTATTATTATATTGAATGTATTAGTCTTTATGCCAGTAGTGTTGTGATAATACTTACTGAAAAGTAAAACTGTAGCCTATCACTAATTTCATGCTCTTTTCCCCTTGTAGAGTGTACGTTGATGTCTCTCTCATTTCCAGTGCTGGAGAAGGGTTATTTTCCAAAATAGCAGCAGAAGCCAGTACAGTTATGTCCTTTTACAACGGAGTGCGAATTACACACCAGGAGGTAAAGGAGAGAAAAAAGTCAGTCTGAATTTTCATTGCTCCTTCTGAAACCATCTTCTTGTAGCAGAATTTTACACCCACTTCCTTCCCACCCTTAAGATTTAATACGATGAAGTTTAATTGAAAGAAAGTGCATGTTCACCTATGTGTATATATAATAACAAGTCTTGGTCGTGGGATGTTTTTAATGACTTACACACAAGAAGAGTGTTAGTTGCATGTATTTGAATGTTTGCTTTAAAACTGCTGGCAGAGTTGACCCCTCCGCACACACTGGGTTTTTGCATTGCAAACTAGGTAGACAGCAGAGACTGGTCACTCAATGGAAATACAATATCCCTGGATGATGAAACAGTCATAGACGTGCCAGAGCCCTACAACCACGCTGCCAAGTACTGTGCCTCGCTGGGGCATAAGGCCAACCATTCTTTCACTCCTAACTGCATCTATGACCCGTAAGTAGAGTCTGTGTTTCGGAGTGGAAGCTGCAGCCCGCCGGTCTGGGCTCACAGGTGTTTCTGGGCAGCCAAATGAGGAGCAGCTGGTGGGGCTGGGACTAACAGGTCTGGGCACAGAAGGAGTTCCTGCTCACCTGGGCTGTGTTGGAAACTGTGTGGTATTGCAGGTGTTTGAGGTCTCTTGGGACTTACACCATGGAGCATCTTGAAGTTTGCAACTTTATTTTGTCATTAAGCTCTTTAGGAGCTGCCTCTTGACTCTAAAATGCACAGCTTTCTAGATCCTAGCTTGGCTACGACTGCACTGTATTTGCTGAACTACAGATGCTCGACCAGTGCCATCAAATGTGCTGTCATTTCTGAAACTCAGAAAATAAGCATCTTGGTGCTCTGCAGTTGGTGCAGAGCACTGGGAAACTACTGGTGTATATACATTCTCAAGGGTATAAATATTTTCATACGAATGTGTAAATGAATAGACCTGTGGAAATACATACGTAGAAAACAGTTTTCCTTCCTCAAATAAACAAGTTTTTTTTACTGTGGGACCATGGGAGAAGATTTACAGAAGTGTGTTTAATTGTTTGGTAGTTAACCCGCACTGAGGAAATAAAGATGAGCAATTTTTCAAGCAGAAGTTTACCTCTGTCTGCAAGCCTAAGGCATGTGGCAGTGATTAACATTTATTTATTACAAAAGAGCAATGTTGCAGGCAGGACTGGTAAAAAACTTCAGATTATAAAGCTATGCAAAGCTGCTTTAATATATCAGTATTTTTGCCTTTATTACTGAAGCCTTTATCAGGTTGACTCAAAGCAATTTACATATCTGATATCAGATTATGTGATGTTACTCTGAACTGTGAGTGACTTCCGAAACTATAAAAGGGGTTAAGGGAGCCTGTAGATTGACAGCTAGCAGGCTAGCTAGCCTAGCCTGTTTTGTTATATTATTTATTATTATTAAAAGGAAGTTCTTTACAGTGAGGGTGGTGAGGCACTGGAGCAGGTTTCCCAGATAAGTGGTAAATGCTCCATCCCTGGCAGTGTTCAAGGCCAGGCTGGACAGAGCCTTGGGCTACGTGGTCTAATGTGAGATGTCACTGCCCATGGCAGGGGGTTGGAACTAGATGCTCTTAAGGTCCTTACCAACCCAAACCATTCCATGATTCTGTGATTCTTTGTCTAGGTTTGTTCATCCTCGTTTTGGGCCCATCAAGTGTATCCGTACCATCAGGGCTGTGGAGAAGGATGAAGAATTAACAGTGGCTTACGGATACGATCACAACCCCGTTGGGCAGAATGGGCCAGAAGCACCGGAGTGGTACCAGCTGGAACTAAAAGCTTTCCAGGCTGCCCAGCAAAAGTGAAACGCGAGCTCCTTCTCCATTCAGCAAACTGAAATAGAAACTTGGATCTATGCACTACCTTTATACTGAAAACTGGACAACCAGGGATTGTTCATGCTGTTGCATCATAACTTTGCATTCTGTGTTAAGAGATAAGTTTCTTGCATACTAACTAGGTTTGACTGTGTTACTCATAGCAGATTTAAAATTAGCTAGTGTTGCACCAGTCTTATCTGGAGAAATTATTTAATATTCTATACGAGATGTGATATTCTTTGGTAGCTTCTGCTTTTGCACCATATGCAAAGATGCCAAAAGACTAGACAGAAAACTAAAATGGGTATATCGTTCACTTTTAGTCGGCAGACTTAGTGTTGCTCTCTTATCTGCCTAGGCATTATTGTGCAACTGCATTTTGCATATATGCCACTTGTGATGATAACAGTAATATTTTGATATTCTCTAATAGTAGCATAATTTTGCCTTTTTAAACCTTTGATCTGAATCTTGCAATAGAGCAGTTTATTTATTAGCATATAGGAGGCTGGGTTTTAACTCCCCTTTCCTCTTGTCTGAACGTTGTTCTTTCTAAAAATCCTCTTTTGCAGGAGAAAATCCTTTCTAACTAGTGGAAAGGCTTGTGTGTGTATGTGAGAGTGCTGTGTGTTGGTCTCTGTGGCTCTCTAAATAGTATAGCAACATGTCCACACCTAATATTTATCTAGCCTTTATGGCTGGCTTATTTTATTTTATTTATGATTATGACACGCAAACGAAGCTGTTCTTTGCATGAAGATTTTCTGAAAGAAGAGAATGGATCCACTCTTCGAAGGACTTTCAGAAGTGTGTGTTCTGGAAGGCAAGCACGTTACTTGCATTAGTGTCCAGAGTTGGTTTGTGTATTTCACTTATTAAAGCAGCCAGTTCTCAAGGCAGAAATCCTAGCAATGAGATGCTTGCATCTCACATGAATTCTCCTGAAGGAGGTGTATGTATCTGAGGGCAGGCTGTAGTGCTTGGTTAAGGAGAACTGTATCTTTTGTATGTGTTCAGTTGACAAAGAATATAGCCTTGTAGCTGTCTTTTTGTAGTACTGGTTTAAGACACAGAAAATTAATATAGTATGAGATATCAATATAAGATTTTAAAAAATTATGAGAAGATTGTTTTTGAAAGACAAACAATGAATGTAAAAACTTCACTCACTGCTCATATTTAGAAGCAGCAGTCAATCCATAGCTTTGTTGCAGCCAACAGTGGAGATTTGTGAATATTCATCTGCAGGGCTGTGTTCTGGGGTTATTCAGGGGTAGGGAAATTGTTGTGCATTTATTTTCAGATATGGTACTGGTCTTGCCTAATGCTGTATAGGAGAGAGAGAATGCATTATCTTGGTCTGGATGCTGGAGCCCCTTCTGGGACTCTGAGGATCTCTTTTGTTTAGCAGCTTAGGAAGAACTCAAATGCATTTGCAACACTTTATTTAAATGTTTGTAGTTTAAAGAAGTTTGTATATATGTAACATAAGTGATTTGGAAATCAGACCTACCTTTCTGTTGCAACGCATTTTGGTTGGTTGCTTGAACAGTCGGAGGTGTCTGGCTGTCTGGAGAGCTAGACATGGAGAATGTGTTGGGTTGATACCTGCAAGTGGAAGGATGAGGTTGCTGTTCTGTGCAGTCTGAGAATCCTTGCTTTGGTACCTGTACAAAGTTAGGTATTACAGAAGAACCTCTCTAACCTGGGGCTCTGTTTAGTCCCTGTGACTGATCACAAACCTTTTCCAGCACCTCACCATTTAAGCTTGCACAGAAGCTACACTGGGCATATGCTGGAGGGCAGGCAGGTAGGCTCAGGGCTCTTGACACTCTTCCAGCAGTGATCTGAATGTGAGCTTTGCCATCACCTTATCTTCTCACACTGGAGACTCAGGCCACAGCTCTGCTTCTCATCCAAGGCAGGTGGCTGGCAGAGGTGACAGCTCAGGGACTCAGCTGACTGTGCAGAGACAGAACTGAGCCTCACGAGTGAGGGAGGGTTGTCAAAGGCCAGTGGGCAGCACAGCTTCAGCAAGTGAACCTCAGAAATATGCATGCCTTGATCTTTCCCTGCCTGCCTGCAGGTCGCTATTTTAGATCATTGCTCTTTCAGCGGTTTGCAGAGAAGTGTGCCTGTCTGGTAGGAAGCTGCTGTGTGCATCTTGTGGATTATTCTGCCAGGACCATGAAGTTTGCAAAGTTGAAGCTTAAGTGCGGGGAAGAAGAGAGGGAAGGTATGTGGCTGAATCCTGCTGTGAATGGATGGTAACTCCTTCCACAGTCTTGATAACCCGCTTTGAACTGCGGGCCTTTTTGTGCCCTCTAGAGAATCATGCTTAAAATGTTCTGATCTCTAGAGCTCCTTTGGCTTCATTCCTTGGATCAGTCTCTGATTCCTCTGCTTTCTCCCTGTGAAGTTCCTTATGCTTTAATAGATTTATCGGTGTTTGAATTGCCTGATTTTTTGAAATAGGTGCTCTTTGCATATCAGGTTTGAAAGTTGCATCCTAAAATAGAAAAATTCTAGGGGGAAAAAGGCACTGAGGTATCTATCCTCTGTGTGTTCTCAGAATCTGTTAACTTGGTGGCAGTCAAGCAGATTCTCTTGCTCATGCTTGTAGGCTGGTAGTATGCCACAGCTGTGGCTATTGTCTCTGTTAGCTCTACTGTCCTTTTTCTCTCTGCTCTGTTAAAATCTATTGGTCCTCCTATAGATCCCTTCTTCAGTGACCAACCTTCTATAAAAGTTGTGATTATAAAGCTGCTTTGGCTTGATTCAGGACCAAGCCTTTTAATTCTTCTTTGTTTTCTTCTTTCTTTGTGGTTTGTTAGAGTGAAGATGGTTGGGGTGGTTTTTACCACTGAGTAGCCAAAGGGCTCAGTGTGTCCTTCAGAGGTTTTTGAGAGGTGTGCGTTGGCAACCACAGGTTCAAAAACAGGTTAGTTACAGAACTCCAAATAATGCCTTAACTTGGTCAACGTATTGCAGCTCAGCTTCTGGGGCTCACTAGATAGTGAGACTGGCTTAGCAAAACTGTTTATCAGTAGTAACACGAGACCCACACCAAAACATGGTTTTGATTTGGAGCAGAGGAAGCAGCTGTTTTGCAAATCAATTAGTTTGAGTCTGTTGAATGCAGCTGACTGCTGGTGAATATGCAATAAGAAGCTCCACTTCTCAGTCTGGCCAAAGACCTGTCCTGTTGGCACAGAAACTGGAAGAAGAGCTGATGCCTGTCAGCTGAGTCTGGGTGAGCAGCTGGCTCTCAGAATACCTGTTTTGACTAAAGAATGGCCTAAGAGAACCTGGAATTGCTGCTTTTCCCAGGTACAGATCAGTTCCCAATGTCTGCCTTTGGTCTGTAGTGCTGCACGTGGCTCCTCTGGGATGGGAGGGTTGTTACCTGAGCTCTTTGATGAGAAGGAGCCTATTTTAGAGGCTGATGGTGATCTCTTTTATAAAAAAAAAGTCAAATCTTAAATAGCTCTTCCTGCCGTGGCAGTACTGTGATTTGTCACCAAGAATACACAAGCTAAGTTTTCTGGAGAAGCATTTAATCTTGGGAGACAAGAAAGCATGAGGAGTTACAGCTGAGAGTTTGCTGCTGCTGCGTCACTCCTCTGGATAAGCAAGAAAAAGGCTTTGGCCTGGGTCTCGTGCTATAATTTTACTTTTGGGGAGCTACTAAAATACCTGATTTTCCTTCACAAACCTGAAAAGGCTTTTTTTCCTTTTTGGGAGTAATTAATAAAACCCCTTAACCTGCATAAAAATGTATGTCTCAACTGTTGAGAAAGTCAAAGGAAATGGACGGGTATGGCTCTTCAGTGATCATGGTGATAGCTTTTTGACTTCTTCCACAGTTGCAACAATTCCCACTGGGATTGGCCTGTGCTTTTGCCCAGGTGAGGCTCCTGGGTGACTAATACAGGTTTTGAGACCTTTGTGAGGTTCACTGGTTGCTCAGCCCCGTGTTTTGGGGTGATGAGGCAGCCTTCTCCTTCATCCAGCCTTTCCAAGCTGCGGAGCTTTGTGCCGCACATAGTTGGCAGTGGCTGTGGTTGCTTTTCCAGGTTGCTGTAGGATGTTGCTGGTGTGGAAGTGAGAGCACCGTTGGGGATTTCTCACCCTGTGCCAGGCACTGGAGGAGCAGAGCAGCTGACATAGCCCATGTGGTGTGAGAAACTGAGGAGTGATGGGAATTGCCACTTCTCTGTTTCCTTCCCTTCTGGCTGTCCTTGTCCTTCAGTCAAAACTGGTGCTCACCACTTCGGTTGCACCAGGAACTGTACAGGGTCACTTCTGTCCCAGAGCCCTCTGTGATTTCTGTCCTTTCACTCAATTTGATAGTCTTTCTGGAAAATGCTGCCATTGCAATGAGGTAACAAGTTGTACAGAGCCGGTTATCTGCTGCTTTGTTTTCCTCAGGTACAGCAGAATTGCTGGAGCTGTGGGTGCCTGAGGAATTCACCTCCAAGCAATTGGGTTAAAACCCAACAGGGTTAAAAATAAACCCCAATTGCTTTGAAAACAATGTCGCTGAAGTGTCTCCTTATATGCTGGGGTGCTGCATTAGACACCTCTTCCTCACTCACACCTTGCTGTCATATGCTGAGAGGAACTGGAAACATGAGAACTATATTTTTGGACAAAGCATTTATAAGCAGTCTTATAAGGGATTTTTTTTTATTTGAAAAAAAAAGGTGCAAGATTGAGTGCATGTTTACTTGCCCCAGATCAAAGGTTTTGAACACTAAGGTCACTATCTGTTGAATGGACCCTCCTCTTGACCCTCTTCTGTCTTCAGGCAATTGAAGCTCCTGCCCTCTTTCTCTACCAGTTTTACTGTACCTACTTCGGTTTTCCCCCAGGAGAAATATATATATATACACATACAAAAATTCTCTAAGCAATTAAATGCTCAAGCCATAAAATCACGAGTGCGGGAAGACCCTCTTCACAAGTTTTAACGTATTTGTATGTAAAATGATGTTTGTATGAAATATTTTCATGGTAGAATGAATATTTAAAAGAAAAAAGTTCCAATAAGATCTAAACCAAATTTAAAAGAATGTCTTTTTGTAAGATGCAAGTGTAATTGATTACCAATAAGTAGATATTTGTTTGTTTTTAAAGGGGAGATGCAACAAATAATCTTTACAATTACAAATGGTCGTTTCTGCTATTTGGGTAAGTATTTATGCAGCATTACACATGGCTATCATAAATAACTGCAGTAGCAAGGCCAGTCGCATCTTCAGGACATACCTCTCAGCTTGTCCCTTTGTGATAATACATGAACAGACCCATCCCTCCTTTCTGCAGATTTCCTCCTAGAAAACTTTTCCTACTGTAACTACTGAATTTAACTCTTGAGCTAAGATCCAGACTAAAATTGTGTATTACTTAACAGTTTCTGCTGGGCCTTCTGCTATTTTAATACTTTTCAGCCCATAATTACTGGGTGTCTCTGTTCTGAAGAACTAAGTGCTAAAGAAATAATCCTTGGGGTGAGCTTAAACGTGTGTTAACAGTTAACCCCGGAGTATTTAACTTGTATACAGTACTTGATAGGTGTTTTATGACATTTGTACTCGAACTATGAGCCTTACTGAACATCTGTAGGTTTATTCATGACTTTTCAAAAATGGATAACTCTAAGAAAGATGTTTACATGAATGATGATTGCCCTTCCTTTGATGTTATGAATGAGGTTTTTATAGTGTGTTTGGGTGTATGTGCAAGGAAGTAAGAAAAATGTTTCTGGGGAAAAATAGACTTGACAAACATTTGTAATAAGTGAATTTTAAAGATTGCTTTAATTGCGCTATGAAGGCAATGCAGATATTAAAATATTCAACAGAATCATCGTCTCTCCTTGTTGTTTGTGTGTCATGGTTCTGGGCGTCCTTTGATCTCTCCCCTTTCCTTGTGTGGTTGCTTTGTGACAACTGCTGATGTGCAGGAGTGGGATTTGGTGCAGAGTTAACACGCTTCTAGACCACATGATATTAATAGTGATTGAACAGTAGAACACTTCTGCACTACTGCCTCTGGGTTTTTCTGGCACCTCTGCTGCTCTTACTGCTCTGCTTCTCTCTCCTCGATGCACAGAGCATGGGCTTCAGTTGGGTTGTGGTATGGACGAACATCCTGCTTGTGTACGCTGAAGTCTTTTAACAGCGGTATTTTGAAGCAGGTGACAGTGCACTGATGTATTTTAATCTTGCTGCCTGAGGCAGTAGGAAGGCATGGCAGCAAGCGGCAGTGGCACCTTCCAGGCAGGTAACCTACTGCTTTGTCTCCTAATTTGTTATATACGTCCTGCTGGATGAGTGGTGAAAAAAGGGGCAGCGTTTTGGTGCCTGCCCTGCCCTCCTTTTGTGATCTCTGCAACTACTGTGGTAACTCAAAGCTTCTTGTGCCGATGTGCTGGGCGCAGGTGCATGGAGGTTGTGCTTTCTCCTCTCTCCAAGGGTGGAAGAGGGATTTGTTTGGCCTTGTCCACTGAACCTTCACAGTCCTCATGCTGAAAGGATGAGGGTTTGCTGTGTGTTTGCAAGCTGTGTGGAAGCTGACCCTGGGGCTGTGGGTGCTGCACTGGGGTGGCTTCACCCTGCCTGGCTGTGTCCGGTCCTAGACCAGTGTTACAATCCTTTGCTCACACCATGGAGGTGCTGTGTGTTCATTTATAAAACCAATAGCTAACCTATGAATTGATTTCTTGAAACCGTGTGGAGGGTAGGCATGGTTTAGTGCAGTGCTGCTTAGCGCTGGAATTGGCCGGAGGCACTTGGGTGGGTTCCTGTGCGAGGAGCCCTTGCCTGTCGAGGTAATCACACAAGTCATGAGCGGCACATGCAGAGGGTTTCCCCAGCTTAAAGTATCGTGCACGCCTGTCGTGTAGCGGCATTTAAGTCTGCGGCAAGAGTCCTGCAGGTATAAGGCGCACATCCCGCTGCGGTGCCGGCGCTGTCCGAACGGTCCAGTGCCGTGGCCTGGG
>NW_009945665.1:0-7913 GCF_000696875.1 Nestor notabilis
GGTACCGCGGGGAGACGCCGCTCTCCCCGAGGCACTAAGGGTCCTACCCGGCCCCGGAGTTTTCAGCGTTGCTGAGCAGCAAGTCTGGCTCCAGAAGAGCCGCTGGAGCTGGGTGAGGAAGGGAAGACGGCTGCATGCCTGGGGCGAAAGGCACCTTCCGTGGTGATAGGACGGAGGTGAACGCAAAAGGTGGGGGGAGAAAGATCACCCTGGATCCAGCCACGGGCATCCTCTGACCTGAAGCTGCTTCCCAGGCCAGGAGGTTTCGGCTTGGTTTTATTTTACTGTGAGGGTGCTGAAGCCCTGGCACAGGTTGCCCAGAGAAGCTGTGGCTGCCCCATCCCTGGCAGTGTTCAAGGCCAGGTTGGACACAGGGCTTGGAGCAACCTGCTCTAGTGGAAGGTGTCCCTGCCCATGGCAGGGGTTGGAACTGAATAAGCTCTAAGGTCCTTTCCAACACAAACCAGTCTGTTGATTCTGATTCTATTTTTGCGGCCATGTAGACTCTGACAGTGAATTTAAGCTTTTTAGGGGCTCAGCTTCGCGTCCATTTTGCAGAGACCTGGAGAGCTCAGTGTACCTGTCCAGCTGTGCACTCACTCCTCCTGCGCAGCACCCTTGGACATGGGAAGTTCTGTTAAGGACTTGTGGCCCATAGCAATTAATGTACTGGGATAATTTTGCCCTAAACCAAGCTGCCTGCAACCCACCCACCATCAAAAGCAGCCCACACCCCATCAGAAGCAGCCCAGTTCCTCCTGTTCATATGCACAGTGGATCTGCTGATGTACAAGAGCACACACAGAGCTTGGGGATGTCTCTAGTGGAGGGTCCTTTTGGCACACGGAAGTGTGAAAGCAGGGAGAGACTGGGAAACACTGAAGATAATAATGATTTCACCATAACTGCAGGGGGAAGGAGATGGGAGAAATTCTTGAGAACTGTTTCATACAGTAAAAATTATTTCTAGTTTATGTTCCAGCCTGTTTGTCTTGTACTGGTAAATTAAAATGGATTTCTGATAACAAGGAAATCACTTTGCTGCTAAA
The DNA here is from genome assembly GCF_000696875.1 of Nestor notabilis. Classification (NCBI taxonomy): domain Eukaryota; kingdom Metazoa; phylum Chordata; class Aves; order Psittaciformes; family Psittacidae; genus Nestor; species Nestor notabilis. The sequence goes on from NW_009945665.1 coordinate 1,050, forward strand.
TGCAATGGGAGTTGTCCAAAAATAGAATCACAGGGAGGTCCTGACGCCCTTCAAAACCATTCCTGGGTACAAGAAGGACTGTTTCGTATCCCAGAGGAAAAGCAGCTCCCTCTGCATGGACACAAAGCAGTCCAGGATGCTACCAAAAAGTGAAAGGATTCTTGGAAGGACATTGCAGTCAACTGGAACAGTGTGGGGAAGTCACCCTACTGTGACCTGGGTACAGATGCCACCTCCCAAGTGTCCATGGGGGCATGGGCCTTCTATCAGGATCTCCAGTGCCAAGGACTGAGAGAGAAAGAGACCTCTTGAGGAGTGATGGAGAACAGTTGTATTTATTCTGATCACTTGTCCCTCATCCCTAAAACTCACCCTGCAGTTTCAGACTTAATTTTTTATGCTCTATTACAAGTAATTTCATCCCAAAACAGTGAACTAATAACAAACTACCCGGAAAACCATCCTCACAAGTAGTTATGAAAGATTATTCATTTTCATGCTGTATTCTAGATTTGGGAGGAAAAACATGCTGAAATTCAGCCCTTACAGCCCTGCATTACTTACAGTAAGTGCAGCTCCCATCAGGCCCTGGACAACTGCTTCTCCTGTTGACCGTACCTAGAAGACACAAGGATAACACCAACCACCTTTTGCTTCCTTTTGCAGTTACACTTGTGGCCACCAAGCACAGAGATGTAATGCACAATAAAACTGTATTTACTACGGAAAAGGTTCTGACAGAAGCCAAGCACTGCAGACAAGTGATAGCCAGAGATAAGAAACATGGAAGACATTTCCTGGGAATATATATGTCTCAGAAACATAGGGCCAGTCTGACAAAGAAGGCATGTAATTTTACTGGAAAATACACGTAATTTTACTAGAAAATGCCATTTTACTAGAGGATTTATTGCATTTACTGGTGTTGAACCAACTGCATTTATGCAACCACGCATCAGTGCGAGGTGGTCTCTGCAGCTGCATGGTCTGTGTGACTGGGAAGCCAGGTCTGTCTGCAGGAATATGTGAGGAGAAGGGAGATGCTGCATGTGTACCCTGCCCGCAACATTACCTGATCAGCTGCATTGCCCATGCTCATGGCATCAGCTACTCTGTCTTCCAGGAAGCGCCAAGTCTCCTCAAAGTCAGGGGATGAATCCTGCAGCATCACCAGTTCGGTGGTGTTGTAGATGCCAGTGAGCACAGCTCGACGGGTGTACCAGTTAAACTGCAATGGCAGGGAATGAAAGAGAGGGGAAGGTGTGACCTGAATGCAGATCAAGGATACAGCTCACGAAAGCAGATTGGAGAATGGCAAAGGAAAACAGCATTCCAACTGCACGTTCCTTCCCCACTTAAATTGCGTCTCTGTGATGCAGTGGGCCACCAGCCAACACAAACAACTGATAGCACAGCTGCTCCTGTGGCACCAGACAGAGGTCAAGTACGGCATCTAAAACTGCTGAACAAGATCCCCAGCATCTACTGCTGGCTGCAAGGAATCCTCCCTTCCCTGCGTGCACTGTGCTCATCTTCGCTTTACAGATGCCTAGTAGGCAGTGCAGAGATCTGAGGTGAGAAACAGCTATACTGAGTGCTGAGCTGCAGTTTGCACCAGATACAAGCATGAAAAAAAGGAACAAATGGGACAGAACTGTGCAAGACATCACACAGAGATACACCTTTCCCAAATCCTATCATTGAAATACCAGTACTGTCTGCTGACTCACTAAATACATCACCACATTGCTGGCAGCAGTGCCGCTGGATGTGTTACAACAGGTTACACAATGCAAAGAGGCAGAAAGAACTCCAACTCTTCAGTCTTTCCAGTTGCACTTGAACTGCTGGCAGATGGCATATATAAACACATGTAAAAATGAGGCTTCTACTTCATTTGCTGCCATCACCTAAAAAAATACTGGTTTTTCCATTCATGACTAGAAAGCAATAAAAGAAATGAAAACACAGGCCTTGGTTTTGAAAACAAGCTGGATAAAAAGGTCTGCACTGCTTGAACCACAATAAAGGAAGAAACTTAAGGGATGCTGCCACTTGCAGCTGCATTTCTAAGGTGCCTGAGACCAAACGCTTTCTGTTGATTCTCCTCCTGCTCTGAAAAATCCACCCAAAGGGGTCTCTGAGGCACTGGCATACTCTATCAAGCTGCTGGTGTGGTGAAGAGGGGTCCACCACAAGTGACACTAAACCCCTTTACTGGGAAAGGAGGAGTGGGCTGAGCACCACAGCTTCCCAAAGGAAACTCAAGTAACTGGCACAAAGGCGCCAACAAAAGAACCTCTCCTAATCCCTGCATCTGTGAGAAGACTTTAGGAACAGCTCAGTGCAGACACCGTCTGACACATCAGTTGGACTTCCATAACCCAAAAGGGACTTGCAGTTCCTGATGCAGCCACAGTCTTTCAGGTCTCTTCTGGTTTATTCCTTTAATTTTTCTGTCATCTTATTTATTTTTCACTGCAGTAGCTTCTCTTTTATACACAGATAAAAGAAGCTTATTAAAGTACTTTGTTAACATGGTTCATTCAACTTTTCCCATTTCTCCCTACATCTATATGAATTAAAGTAATTTATTAATTGCTTTAATTAAAGTTATAATTTTCTTTTATTTCCTGCCAGAAAGATGAAAGCTTTAATAACCTGCTGGTATTTTTGGGTAGATTCTTTAAAGGTTTTCAAGTCAAATCTGCAAATTCTACTGCTGGTGGAAGAGACATGTGACAGAGACACACTGCTCATGCACTGAATACAGATCAACATCACAAGAATTTTGTCTAGGAAGGTAGGGCCTTTAATTTGCACTAATCTCATGGGTACTAATTTGTATTTAGTCCTATTGGCTCCTAAGACTCTTTGGAAAGGACCCTTGGGTGCTTCTGAAAATGTTTTCCTCACTCAACAATGGGATCGTTTCAAGAAAGACATGGCCCAATGCCTGCTTCAATCCATCATTTTGCTCAGGTGCTGAGGGCAAACACCAGCCAGTCTTCAAGGCACAAGGACTTACATCTGTGGACTGGTCTCCAGCATACTGCCAGATATCATCGATCATGCTGGTGAGGAGGTTAAGGCTGGAAGGGATGTTACGCGGGAGCAACAGGATGCTCAGAGCCTGCAAAGGAAACACAGATAATGGGAGAGACGAAGAAAGACCTAACATTAAAGCAGAACAACAATGCTGTTATCTTTGCCCTGCTGCTGTTGACTTGCCTCCAGCTCCCAGTGTCAAGTCCTCCCAGCTCTTTTCAGTTAGCACTGACCTTTCCAACTTGCAGGATTTGTGGGGAATATGCGTGGGAACACAAGTGGCAGCTGAGCTCAGGGCTTAGCCTGTGCTGGAGCCCCATGCCCCCAGCTCAGCTGAAGCCCCACTGTGTTGCCGCTCCCGAGCTGCCTCTCCAAGCATGGAAACACAGGACAGCACAGCCTGAGCTGACTCGCACTGTGCCCCTACGGGCAGTGAGTCAAATCTCTCATTTCTCTCAATTTGACTTTGAACTCAAAGCAGCCACTAAGGGCAGAACAGCCACTCATAATGGCCCTACTGGGATCCCACAGCCTTTGAACGTAGTAACGCAAGACCAGGAGAATCCTAAACCACCCACATCCCTCACAAGGCAAGTTATGCTAATCTGGAACAAACCCACGAATCCTGTCTTCTTTCTCTGTAAGGAATGCAGCTGTCCAGTGATTCTGGACAAGATGCTGACTTTGCAGCAGTCTCTGCAGCCCTATGTTCGGAACTCTTTGCTTGTTACTGTGGCCATAATTCAGTTCCCTTCCCACCCTGGAAAGAACGGCTTGAGACTTAAATCAGAAGTTTGAAGCATGGAGCCCTCTCAGTTCACAGATCTGCTCTCACATTGCCAAGGGTTTGTCACTTGCACGCAAGGCAGGCAGTTTCCTGCAGCAAAGCAGAAGTTCTGTGTTCCCAGGTGCCAGGTGATAGTGGTGCAGCCAGAACAATACTGCAAGAAGCCTGACTTGCAGTGACACTGCAACAGGACTGAGCAGACAGGGCTCATCCTCTGGGATCTCAGATGGTGAATAACGGAGCAGTTTGCCTTTCTAGAACTGCAAGAAATGTTCTAAGGACACCTCTAACTGCTTCCTTCCAAGGCTGCTCTCTTCTTGAAAGCTGCAAGTCATGTAAAGCCAGTGAGCGTTTCATTTACAACCCTGAACCACGCTGGTGGAGAGACTATGTTGAAGGTCACAGAGTGTTTAAAATATACACAACAAAGGAGACAATCTTGATATTCATTTTATACCTGGGGCCATTTCTGAATATATGGAATCAGCATCCTCAGTCTGGCTTCCACAGCATCTTTCAGGAGTTGATCTGTAGGCTTCTTCCTAAGGTTAGGAAAAACCCCAAATGCGCAGAACATCCAAATTAAACTCAATTCTGAACTCAAAAGATCAATTGCTTGCCTGCCCCAGCAGTAGATATGTGAAGTATTATGTATCCTTGATGCCTCTGGTATCTCAACTCTCTGAGGATGGTTTTATTTGGCTAAATTAATTTTTAACTTTAAGTATCTGTGTCCCAGGTGGCTTCTCTGTCTATCCAGTCCCCAGAGTTTGCCAAGGAAGATGTCTTTTCATAGCCAATACTCACTCAGCTTCGCCCAGCTGCACTAGCTTTTGTTCCTGCTCCAGCAGCTCAGACAGCTTGGTGTTGCACTCAGACACAAAGTGCAGGATCAGGTCACTGCCATCACTGTGAAACATCCCTGCTGCAGCAACAGAGAGACCCAGGGTCTGTAGGTAAGAAGGGAGAAGCAGAGACCAGGTCATACACTGCTAAGCAGGATCCAGCTGGGAAAAGTGTTGTATTTCTTTTGTGAACAAAGTTATATGAATTTAAACAAAGCAACGCTGCATTAAAAAGTACTTCCTGTACATGTTTTCCTCTCTTTAGGATCACTACTTTACATTGTGCCTCAGTTTAATTCTGACAGGGTTATCCTGTAGTAGCTGGCAGCACTCCATTTGCTGACTGGGGTGCATCACCCAAGAGTATGTGGGGGAAGCATGCAGGCCTGGCTGTCTGGACTTCAGCTTCATCCAGTTTTCAACTGGTTTGTTCCTTCTCTCCCACATACCTTGGCTCCCTCTGCAATGGCTTCTGCAGTCCAGCCATGTTCAGGCACAAACTCCAGCGCTGCTGTGAGGATTCGACGCTGCAGCTGCTCCTCACTCTCATAATCCTCAGACTCCTGGCCGCCCTGGCCAGTGTAACTATGAGAAGGTATTGTTACAGTGAGGGAATGTTACCATCAAACACCAGCAACCTGGACTCTGCCATTGACTCACTGCCACTGCTGCATGCTGGCATGCTTTTGAGGTCTGCCTAGTGTAATTCTCACCTCCTCCTGTAAAATCCTTCCTTTTCCAGGAAAAGGATTCTTAATGAACCTTTGCCACAAGAGAAGAGAAAAACACAAGAGGGCTCAATCTAGGTGCCTATATGGAGACCAATCAGCCTCAGTTTCCCCTTCCTTTAAAAAAACAAGCTAAACTATAAGTTTGTCCAATGACAACTCTATAGTTACAGGCATATGGATAATATTGCCCATATTTTGTGAGGATTTACCCAAAAATCCAGAAGCCAAGGCTTGTGCTTTGCAGACCAGAGAGGTTCCCTCTTGAAAGGAAATTCCATCCTGTCTCCACACCGGACAGTGGAATTTGCACTGTTTCAGCAAATCAGCTCTCCAGCTGCTGCAGTCTGAGGCCCCATTAACTCTGGATCTCGTTGTCTCCAAGCTTCAATGCAAGTTTCAGGAAACCAAAGCCTATCGGCAGGACAGCACTAGAAATAGCTAGTGAGTTACCTGGGGCGAGGGCCTTGAGGTTCCTGCTCAGGCTGGTGATCGGCTGGATGTGAATCAAACTGATGCTGAGAAGAAGATGCTAATGGCTCCTTCTTCCGCTCATCGGAGACGCTGCTCAGCACAGCTGAGGCCTGGAGAGCACGCTGTGGTGGATAGAGCTGGCACTGGAGTGCTGAAAGGGAAGCTAAGATTCAAATGTCTCCTTCCAACAAGAGGAAGCACAGAAAATTAAGGTGAAGCAGAGAGCTGTGATAAACCCAGCTGAAAAGAACAGAAATGTGTACAAAGTCTCTTTTTACACTTCTAAGAAGCATCCCTCTCAGCTGAGCTCATGTTTACCTGCTGAAAATAAAGTGAAAATGTTTTGTGAGGAAAAGAACTCTGCAGATGGCACATACAGCAAACAGAAAGGAGCTTCCCAATCTTGGACTGGAAACCAGGCACACAAACATGCCCTGACTGCCCTGGAGCATGCCCGCTCTCCTTTCGGTTCTTGACAAAGGGGAGGAGTGAGAGGAGTTAAGAGGAAGGCACTGACCCCTGAGCCTGGGACAAGAGGCAGGTAATACCCCGGAGAGTGAGCAGTGTTAAAAGACACAACTGAGATCATGACACACATTTCTGAGGTGACTCAAAGGCCACACAGCTCTTGATTATGGCTGCTCTGTGAGAATTTATAATTAAACTGCAGGTTTTGAGGTCTTTTTAAATAAGCTTGGGTTGCATGGCTCACACTTAAAAAAAAAAAAAAATCACCAAACTCCTCCTTAACCCTGCTCCCAGTCCCCTCGAACGCCTTGTGCAGTTTCAGGGCCTCGAAGCTGCAAGGGGCTTTGCTCCCCAAACATACCCCTGCGGGCCAGGCTATATGTCTCCAGTCTGCCCGCCCACGGTCTGCAGCCAGCAGCTTTAGGCAGGACTAGGGCTGGCCCTGAGCTGGGGCTGGGGCCTGGCGCGGCCCAGCCCCGCCCCCTAGCGGCGACGCTCCTCCGCCCTTCGCATC
>NW_009945666.1:0-4178 GCF_000696875.1 Nestor notabilis
CCCAACCTCTGAGGAAATCAAGAGCTGCACAGAATATCTTTGAGTTGGGAAAATGCAGTGGCAGCTCCTAACTAATAATGTAAGCATAAGAACTCTTTCAGCTGCCAAGCCTGGGAGGAGGAGGCAGTAATGCTTGTAAATGATTTGGGTATGTCAAATAGAAAGTAAAATTGTGTTTGAAAGTTGCTCTCTGTGTTTTCTCAGGAATGCAATGCAGTGTGCAGTGGGGAAAAAGAGATTACATTGTCTGAATTTTTATATGGGATCAAGAAACTTTTTGAATGAAGAAACAATGTTGTACTTATGTCTTTAACGCATAACAGCCTATACATAACATTCCATTGCACAGAATGTCATCTGTTGTGTTCATGTATGTGTGAATTTACTTCTTCTAGTGTGTTCAGTGTTTAAATGTGTTTCCATCAACATGGTTGGAGTAGATTCCCAGAGATTACATTCACTTACCTGTATCACTGCTTTTCTTTTTTAGGGTATTCTTGAGAGCCATCAACAGATTTGCAGAGACAATGAATCAGAAATTTCTGGAGAATATGAATTTTGAAGTCCAAGTAAGTATTTCAGCTGCCAAATAACTATTCTGGTCTGTCAGAGCCCCTTCTGACGCTTCATGTCAGTATCAAAATGAGTGTGGATTTGAGTGTGGCAGGACAGGAAAATCAGACTTTGATTATTTAAAATAATGCACCTAAGCAGAGTGGTTTGTACTGAGATTCTCTGAGAACTGGCAAGCAGAAAACTCTGTTCTTTTTTTTGTCTTAGCCAGCCAGGCGTATTCAGAAAGGCGATCTTTGATGTGCTGCACGTAGCCTTTGCAATGTCGCTTCTATGTATGTAGGGCAGAAAGAGCTTAACTTGATTTGATTATCTGGCAGTACTTAGAATTTATTTTTTTAACTTGTAGTCCTCCTTACAAGCCTATCTTTATTTGTTTATTTTCCTGTTATTTTAGTAGAAATTCTTTCTGAAATAATTTTAAATTAGGGTAGCTCTTTCAGTTTCTTCAGTATCATTCTTTGTAACTTAACTATTTGGTCATACATTTTCCCATATGTTTAGGTTGCTTCAGATGAAAATGTCTGTACTTTTCACATTCATGAAGTTGTTTTTAAAATGTAAATACAGTTTTAGAATCAGGATGTGTTACTGAATGCTGCCCGATTATGGTGTGTGCTATAGATAAAAAATACGATAACGTAGTATGAAAACTTACTCTATTTCACTGTTTATAACTGTGGTTAACAGTAAATGTTTTAAGGTAAAAAATGCTCCTAATTGCAAAAATCTAATCTGTTTGTTAGATAATAACTTACTGACCCTGCCATGAAGTTCAGAGAAGGTTCAGGGCTCTATCTTTATTTCTTTGGTTTTATATTTTATCATTAATCTTGCAACTTGCAATCTGGTATAAGTGATTCTACTGCATGTGAATGTTTAGGCTTATGCTAACAACTGTTTGGGTACTGGTGTCTCTCTCCTTGACATAAACCACCTCAATCACAAATAGCTGGAGCAGTCATGTCAGGTGTAACACAGGAAGAGTTGAAAAGACAATAGTAAAAAGAAAGGTAAAAAACTTTTAGTTCATACTCAGTTACAGTGGCCTCCACATCCTTGACATACTTATGATATAATTTCTCTTAGGCTGTATCAATTTAATTAACAACCACTTTGTAACCTATAACTTCTATAGCACTGATCATTTTTACTGCACAATGTGTCAGTATCTTTTAAAAGCAAATAAAACAGGTCTGGTGGACACCAGGATGTGTAGGCTACCAATACCACAGACTGCTAGAAACACTGTCTATCTGTCAACCTTTGAAGGTGTACACTGCCTCTTCCAAACGTTACGGCATCAGCCTAAACCTACAACTGTTACTTCAGATGTTTCCTGTGGCAGTTCTGTGCATTTCCAAATGTTATCAAACAACCAGGAACGTTGTAGTTCAACACTGAACCTTGTAGTTCAAGGGAATGTATTAATGCTTGCTCTTTTATTCGTGACTTGACTTGTCAAATACCTGGAGGCTTTGAGTAAGCTAAGCAACAGCATAGGAAATAAGTACTGCTATCCAAAGAATTGTTGAACCATTACAGTTTTCACAAGAGACTTATAGTACAAGTCAGGGAGATACGTTAATTTCCTTCCATGAATAAAAACACTGAAACCCTTCTCACAGTACCCTAAATATACCTATTAAGAAAGCTGCTACGGGACTAAAGATCTGAATAATGCAGAGCATCTTGTCTAATTTCCTTAATTAAAAATTAACATTTTATTTCCCACTCTTACATGTATGTATTCAGATCAATGATAGCTGGAACTTTTAATGTTTCAAAGGTTCTTTTACTGTTTTTCATATTTTAATTTTTTGAAAAAAATATATAAATCAGTGTTTTGCAAGTACTCAGGCTATGAAAACTTGACTATAGAGAAGCACTAAAGCCTAAAACTGTTATTAATTGACATGAGGAACTCAAGAGGCCCCTTAGCGTGCACCCTCTTCCTTTTCTGAGGATCAACTTCATTTCTAACAGAAATTTTGCCTAACTATGCTAGAGCCTTTTATGGTAAGAGTAGTCTCTGTCTTCCCTAAACATACTACATTATCCTTAGAGTTACAAAATTGTCTTTAAATGCTCTGAAGTACTGAGGCACAGTGGACAGGAACAAAGAGTGGAAAGTGACTACAGTAGAACTAATAACTTAAGTAAGTAGTTGTATACGGAGTTTCTGTGAAACAAATGGAATTTCATTTAAAAACCCAAACAAAGCATAAGCACAAACAAGACGTGTTTATTTGAGGGTCAGTGATGCAATACAGAGCAGCCTTCAGGCAGTCTAGTGTCCTGTTGGTTTCTGTTTTCAAAGACAAAGGGATGAGTGAAGTTCCAATCGCTCCTGAGCATATGCAGCAAGAACGAGGTCTTAAGAATTTGGAAGCTAAACCAGGGACAACTACTGCAATATTCCTGATTAAGGGTAATTTAAATTACAAAAATGGAATATATTAGGATAGCAAAAATAGAGATGCATATCTCTAATTTGCATCTTTACGTTCTTTGTAAATGAATGAATGACTTAATCTGTTTGTAGGATGGTGTTTTCAAATCTGATTATTAACAAATAGTTGAAGAAAAGGCTTAAGTAAAATATTTTTAAGAAGGGATTTAAAGCACAGTCAAGTAGATCTGAGGATTTGTCACTTGGCTGAGTGATTACATGGCAGTACGTAGCAGACAACCAAAGTAAACAAGTAGACTGTGAAGTAACAGAGTAACTAAAAAATGCTGGTTTAAATCTAGACAAAATCAATGAAGAAATTTTTGCTACTCTTTTGGAGCTTGTTAAATGGAGGAAAAAGTTTCTTAGCCAAAACTGTTCCTAGGCCAGCAGTGATGAGCTCTTGAGTTTTCTGCCTTAATGTATGTTCTGCATATTGGAACTAAACTGCAATATGAAGATTTAGTACACCTAAATCTGAAGTTTCAGTAGAAATTATTGAAAGAGGTGAAAAACTTCAACATTTATCAGTTTATAATCTATTCATGTCTTTGTATTTGAAATAGGTTATTGACTTGCATTTATGTTAGACATAAAAACAGGTATGTATCGAAACACATTATCTAGAAAGACTTGGAGATATTTCTCACTTGAAAGATTCTAAAGAATGGATGCAACAGAGATCTGTCTGAGGAAGGTTAGCAGACCTTGCCTTGGCCTATGGAGCTGGCTTAGCTGACAGCTCAGGTTTCCTTCCACATACACCTACTGTGTATACAACTAGGAAAAGTTCACTCAAGTGTAAATTGTGTCACTGAAGGTTTGCAACTATGGAAAGCTTAATAGTTTAGGAATCTTTATTCAGAATTAGCATATTGAGATAGTGTAAGAAGATACTTTGATGGTATACAAGAAAAATGCAAAAAGTAAGTTAGGAAAGCAGGTCTGAGGTTAGGCTTTTCTCTGAAGACCAAGAACAATGTATGTCTTAGTAGTGTTAAGTGTTACCTTTGACTTCTTTGTGACATTTTGTGTCAATAAAATATCTTACCTGTGTGATTGTAAATTGCTTATATTTTCTTTCCCTTCTACTTTTTTTTCTATTTTCTCTTAGTAATATCCTATAGTATACTATATTTAAATATATTTATAT
>NW_009945667.1:0-15283 GCF_000696875.1 Nestor notabilis
TGTGCCTGTGAGGGCTTCCCCGAGCCTTCGCTGAGGTTGGTGAAGTTTAATTTTTCAACTCCTGAAGTACCACCCGGGTGAGCCGTGGAGAGGCTGTGCAGGTGGGATCCGCGGGCCTGGTGGCACAGGGAACTCCAGAGTTCAGGGGTTGAATGGGAGTTGCAGGAGGCAAACCCCAAAGTGGTTGTCCTTGGTTAGCCTGCTACTTTTTAAGTTGATCTAGGCAGGGTCCCCTTCCATCTCCTGGGTGGCAGTGACTAGCTGTCACCCATGCTGGATGGCGGTGAATACTCGTGTGATCGCAAAGAACAAATAAAAGCACTGTGAATTGACAGTGATTGTTCCCTGCCATTAAAAAGAGACAGTTTGTGTGGGCCAGCGGTATTGCCATCTGGAAGCAGACATTCTGTAAGCTGGGTAATGAACCTGTCTATGGGACCTCACAGGGGAAAGATCAATACAAAAGTCACTGCAGAACAAAAACTGGTTTGGAGGATAGATGTGTTCACAGACCTACTGTAGGATGTTATCCCTCAGTATTCCTCTGAAATCAGATGTTGTGGGGAACAAGAGGCCTAACACAATCACAAATACGGAAGACTTTCCACAAAAGTAGAGAAAAGGAAAATTTATTTCTTTCTCTATATATATTAAAGGTAGAAGAAACATCCAATAAAAAATTAAAAAGGATCTACTAGGAAAAATTTTCGTTCAAAGAAATTCCCACTGAAGGATGACAGCAAAATATGTCCAAAGTGCAGAACACAAAATCAAATGAAAGATAGGTGGCAAAAGCTTTTCCTGGTAATTTTTGCTTCTTTCTGACAGCATAAGTTGCTGGGGTCATCTTTCCAACAGAAGATTTCATATTTCTTAACAATAGTATGGTAGGAAGCCAGGTTTCAGTGTCTAATTCTACACTCGTCATTTCGCAAAATGCCTTAAACTTCCTAATTTCAAAATATGATGGAATGATAAAAGATTTCACAAATGACTGGGTTTATACAAGCCAATGCTAAATGAACTTGCTCTTACAACCCAAACATTTCAGATGGAAATGTTGCTCTATGTTAGAACATACCTTCTACTTTAGAACGAGGGGTAATGGTCAGTACTGAGTCATCACAATACACAGTGTGCACTGAAGGATGCTCCTGTTTGCTGGTTGTTTGGTGAAGGTTATGAAGCACTGGCAATGCTTAAGATAGCTTGCCAAGTGCAAATTTCTAAGCATTATTTTGACTTTAAGCCCCTTACCTGGTTACTGAACTCACTAACAGATAGGGAACACTTGATCAGGAGAGCAGGAACAAGTTAAGCAGGAGCCATAAGGCTCATATGGGAATAAAAGGGGAAAATCCCTCTGCTGGGCCTGTGGCAAGACTGCTGGGTACTTGAAGGGTCGCACTTCAAAATGTCAAAAAGGGGGAAGAGATTTATTTAGCCTTGTAACTGTGATAAGCTGAGGGTAGTACACCAGTAGAATCATAGGATTGTAATTTAGGTTGGCAGGGATGTCCAGATGTCATCTGGACCAAGCCCCTGCTCCAAGACATTAGGTGTGGTACCAGGTTGTTCAGGGCCATGTGCAATAGAGTACTGAACACCTCCAAGGATAGCACAGTGTTTCCATGACTTCTCTGGGCTACCTGTTGCAGTGTTGTGATAAACAAGTTGCTAATAAGAAATCAGAATTTCCCATGTTTTGACTTGTTTCTGTTGCTCCTCATCTGATAACCATGCCCCTCTGAGAAAAGTCTAGCTCCATCTTCTCTGTACCGTCCCAGTACATAGTTGTATTCAGCACAAAGTTTCCTCTTGGCCTTTTTTACTCCAAGCTGATCAAGCTGAGCTCTCAGCCTCTCCTTATACATCATGTTCTTCAGCCTCCTGACCATCTTGGTCATCCTTGCATAGACTCACTCCAGAATCACAGTACCATTTTGTAATGAGAAGACCAAAACAGGCATGGTAGTCCTGATAATGGTCTTACAATTGCCAAACAGAGGGGAAGGATCACTTCCTATCTTGTACTGCTGCTACATGTCTACTCGTACTGCCTGGGGTATGGGTAGCAGACTCTGCTGCAAGGGCACGTTGTTGTCTCATGTGCAGCATACTAGGTTATGGTGTGGTACTGCCTGCCTCCTGCCTGCTCTGCAATGATGGCTGCACTTCATGTGTTTGAATAATCAAACACAACCCTGAAAAGTTTCAGCATAACAATTATGCCAGTCCTAGGTGCTTTCATGGCCCTTGTTACTACAATTCTGCACATCTTATGATGCTAAAGTTTCAATATTAACAGCTATATATTGAGAATCCTCATGTGGCTAATGAAGTTACTGCAGTTCACTGAGGCCAAGAGAATTTAAAGTGCTTTCTTCGAGACTTTTATTTGATTCAAATCTGTGGCAGAACAGTTTTTGAATAGAACAGAAATCACTTAATTCACAACTAAGTAGCCTAACTTGCCTCTGCAGAACTTTTTTTCTGGTTACTTAGTTATATGTCTATTTACCACATTATTTGGACTGTATCTCCAGTGTTAGTCTATTGTGTGTGCATGTTTGTAAATTCCGTACGTATGGACAAATACATGATCTAGAATATGTAATAAAAGCTTTATTATTGGCAGACTTGGAAATGCCCCTGCATGGGACAGTCATTAGGAACCATAAATGCCTTTAGAGTCTTGCTTTCTTACCGAGTCTCATGTATTCTGTAAATCATTATTTTATTTATGACTACTTTAAGGGTTTAAAAGATAAATACATTACTATTATCTGTGTGCAGAGAGGCTTTGAACCAGAAAGCCTTCTAAGAAGAAGAAAATGACAGGTTTTTAATAAATCAGTTGCCAAGAAAATGACAAAATGGAATATTGATAATTTTAAATCCATGCAGTTTTTCTTACTTCCAATATACATTCTCTTGCAGTTAAGACAGTTGCTGGAAATATATTACAATCTCAGCTTCTTGATTACTCCAATTGCCTTTTTGTATTGGTATTTTTAATAATATGGTAAAAGCTTTGTAGGGCAGGGACTTTTGTGTGGCATCTGTCATTCAGTTCTGCCTTTAGATTATCATCTAATCCTGTTTTACCTTTTGTAAAGAAAATTCTTGAAATTTATATTAAAGGTTTTTTAATGTAAAAGCAGATATGCTTGCATTTTTAAAATCATATTTCCTGAAAAATCCTGAAAGGCCACAGAATAAACTTGCTTTTGATCCAGATTTTGCTAGTCAGGCATTTTAGGCAGGTGTTATTTTGCGATATGAAAAACCTTTTCATTTCAGGAAAGAAATATTTTTGCATTCAATATTAAGTACTGACTAAATAACGCTTATCACTTAAATATCATGATGACATACATTTACGATAATATGGAAAATTAACACCCTTCTGTAATAAACCTTCTGTATCATCCTTTCCATCTTTCTTGTTTGCATCTTTTTGCATTTGTAACAAGTGGCAGAGATCCAGAACCTGTGATTTATGGATCTTGTGAACTCTTGGTTTAACTAGGAATGAGCTGGCATGGAAACTGTTCTGCATTTGTTGCATGTATCTGTTACAGGTGCGGAACCTATCTGTAACTACTTCTGCCTGATGTCCCCAGAGGGCATTTTATAATAATTTATACTTTCACTACCATTCTGCTTTTGCTGTAAATGTTCAAGGTTAAGTGCTCCCTCCCTCCTAATCCTGTTTATGCATCCAGTCTGGGCTAGGGTAAGGGGGGTGGGGTGGGGGAGGGAAACAAAAGGCAGTTTGAAGCTAATTCAGTCTTCATTATCCTTCTTGGAGCCAAATTATAAGATCAGTTATATTGGAATAAATCCATGGAAGTGATTCTAAAATCAGCTGAATATAAACCAAAAGAAATTAGTTTCAGTAAGCTTAACATAATGTTACATGATACAAAATTTACATTACTTTTATACTAGGTATTTTCTCACTTCATCCTTCAAACCGCCTTGTATTTCCATTTTAATTGTCGAGCTTTTTTAATCAGTGATGAACCAGCTCAGTATCTGTCTTCAGATTTTCAGCAAATTGGTCCAAGACACCTAGAGGCTTAAAAAGAAAAAAATCACTGTTAAAACCTGAGCACGCCGCCACAGAAAGAATCCTCTTTTATAGGAAGAGCTAAAGGCAGCAAGAAAGACTAAACCAAATAAATTCTTACACTGTCAGACTGGGGGAGCAGAACAAATACAAAATAGAGGGAGCTAAAACAGCTCCTGTTATCAATTTTCATAATTCAAATAGCAGTGCCTTTATATCTTTGATCCATCTCAGTAGGATGTAACAAAATGTTGCCTTGCTATGGGAAAGAACAAATTGGAAATACCGTTTTCCCTGAAAGGATCCTTGTTTTAAAAGATTACTTCAGACAACGGAGCAGCACGCAATTCAGTTATACACCAGAATCAATGAGTTTAAAAACACTAACAAGAAATAAAAATAATAATGTAAAATATTACTATACCTTAAAACCAAACTGGAATGCAATAGGAACTGGTAAAAAACCACTGCTAACATGTTAAAAAAAAATAAAAAAATACTGTTCCTACAAGAAGGAAAATTCTGTTTTTACGCCTTTTATTTTTAATATTCACAGCATTCAGTGTTTGTCAATTAATTGTGCTCCCAGCTGTTACATTTCTTTCAGACCTTCCTTCAAGGTCTTCTCTTTGGTAAATGTCAATTTTCTGCAGCTCTGTGGGATTTATGGACTGCTAAGTTTCTGCTCCTCCTTTTGTAGTCCATCAGTACCAAACTCTGGGTCCTGCAGCAGTGGCTTCACACCAGCTGTGTGCCACCCTCACCTTTATTCCAGCCAGTCTTTCTTTTAGAAATATCAGAAATATTAAATCAGAAAAATTATGTGTATGTTGTATTTTTGATTTTGCTAGAGTTACATCTTCTAGCCAGTAACAGGTCTGCTACAAAAGCATTTTCTCCAATTCACTTGGCAACAAATGAGGCAAAAAAAACCAACCTCCAAGCAAATCCTAGAGTACTTAAATCAAATTGCATTGGAAACAAAGGTACACTTTGGTGAGTTCTGATACAAGTATCAGCCGTGCCTACATTCAAGCTATTAATTGTTGGCTGTGGATAAACAAAAGGCAAAAATTAAAAAATACAATGCTCATTATTTTAGTGAGCTTTCACAATGACCCTTCAGTAAGAACTATCTAGTGATTGTTCACAGTATCTTTTCAGTTATGATAGCCTCTAAGTTAAAAATTGCTTCAATAGGTTTCAAAATCCTATGCCTTTTAATTTCTAGTTAGCTTCTGAGATACATTTTCGCATCCTTTTAATGCCTTTAAATTCAACAAAAGATTTTTATTTGTAATTTGAGAAAAAATGCCTGTGGACTCAAAACTTTTGAGCTGGATTACCAGCTTTTGATATTCTTTTAAACCTAGATAGTATCCATTAAAATATTTCCATGATATGTGGTGTAAAATCAACAGCAAAGCACACCAGCATGAGGAAAGGACACCGTTTTTTTTGTGTGTTCTCTGTGGGTTTATTTTGTCAGATTCCACACTGTTGCTCTTTCAAATAAATAAATACAGCTGCTTTGACTACTCCTTGAAACTGAAAGAAAATGCACCCATGGATTAATTACAAATTTTGTGTTGTTTCAGAGCTTCTGAAAAGGTCATGGAAGGACAAACAAGGCCCAAGTGTAAATTTGAGTATCCAGTTCTGATTGCTAGTATCAGACTCACTGGATCTGATTTCCTTTTGCAATTTCTGTTACAATAGTGACCAAAAGCCTCCGCTGGGATTACGGGTTCTTTGTTCTGGGAGTTATACAGAAATAGGCGAAGAAAAAAGTTCCCGGGTGATAAGTGAAGAAATACCTCATGTCTTGTATAGCATGTCCTTCAAAATTCAGAAATTAAAATCTCCTCTTTCACGTTGTTTTGTCTGTCCCAGCCGTCAGCTCCGGTTCATAGCAAAAAGCCTTCTTATTTGCCTCAGACCTGCTTCTGAAAACCCTTTTCTCTCAGTCATTTTAGCCAGTCAGATCTGGCTCCTGTTAAAATCTAGGCATTATCTCTTGTATACTGATTTCACTCCAAGCAGCAGTTTGAATCTTTCATATTTTCCCTGTTACAGCATCTCTTGTCTATATAGGAAACATAATTTTACACGTTCTTAGCCTCACAACTGCTACCACACCCTTTTTCTGGTATTGGGAATGGCAGCTGCTCTCAGATCAACTTATCATGAGCTGAAGATGTAATTTTCCCAGCCCAATCACTTCCAGTGTCTTGTTTCTTTCTATGTCCTTCTTCTAACTTCTTCCCCAGTACTGTATTGAACAGCAATCTGGTCCCAGCCAAGTAGTTTCCCACTGAAAGATTGTTTCCCATCACTTACCGACAGATCATTCCAGTGGTTTCTTTGTCTGCTTGTATAATTTGCAAATGTTTCCTTTCATTCTTTGGGGAATTTGCCATTAATTAAAAATAAATAAATAAATAAATAAAAGTTAAAAAAAAAAAAAAAAAAGGTTTATTTCTGTCTTTCAGAACTAGGAAGGGTCAGCTTCCTTCCACAGTGCTAACTGAAACTAGGGTTGCCTTCAGTAATGCTGGTTGAAGAACATCAGTTGTGGTCTACAGGCAAAGTACCAGGTGAAGACTGATCCATCTACAAATATGAATTACATGCAGCTTGCAATATCCTTATGTAGTCCTAACTTACCTAAATCTAGAAGAATTGGTAGCCAAACACAGTATTTGTGAAAGCAGATAAATGTTGTTGTGAAGAGCCTTAGACTGAGCAGAAGTATATACCTCACAGACCAGACAAAATGTAGGTTATCCACCAACATTGCTAGTGGTCATACCTATTTTTAGTGCATTGGTTAGAAGTAATACATGAGGTCTGAAATACATAGATATTGAAGACACGATGATCTAATTTCTTGGACTACAGAGGCGTGGAGTCATAGTCTATGATGTTAAAGAAAATAGCTATATAAACAAAATTATAGGTACCAGATGCAACAAGCCAACAGACAAAACAAGAGTTAATGACGTCAGCAGAGTGCTGGCATCTGTTATTATTCACCTACCTGTTAAGACCACTTCACCATCACTATTGGTCAGATCGTGACTAAAGGTCTAGTTAGATGTAGGGGAAATCCAAGTTTGCAGTACCAGAGAATTGACTAGATGAGATATGTTATCAGCTATGCAAAGCTCCTGAGGCACAAGCCTCAGACACAGGCCCTTGGACGCAGGGTTGGCTCAAGAATGAAAAGATAATGGAGTGAAAATTAGTACATACCCAGAAGCAAGTTAAGTGAACTTGTATGTGCTGACAATGTAGTATCAGTGTGACACATCTGGCCTCATTCATTCTCTTATTTTTCCCAAGTACATTTGAGGATAGAGGTGGAAGTTGTCTAAAGCGGTAGAAACTGAACAGTAATGAACAGTAAGGAAATCTATAAGCAATCCAGTGACAAAAAACACTTTGCCACAAGTCCTACCTTTGCATCTGGTCCAGAAAATCATCTATCTGACAACTTACTCCAGGTTTATTTACCTTGCCAGAAAATACAGAGCATACGAAGGCAGAAATTGGCTACCATCCACCTCATTGTATTGCTGATCTCTGAAGCATGAGGGGTTTCAGAGTGGTGGACAACTCATTTTTTGGATGATCTCCATACAACACAGAGGGCAGTTTCAACACTTGATTACCATTCCACATACCATAACAATTACAAAGCGTGTCTGGCTCAGGCAGGCTTCTGGCTTCTGAAAGCCAGTTAGTAAAATGCCGCTTTCCCTGGTGCTTCAGAAAGTCCATGTGCCATCACAGGGTGAAGAGCCTGAGGTTTTTTCCCTTGCTGAGGGGGCAGATTTGGGGAACCCCCCATGATGCAAAGAAAAGGTTTGCTGAAAAAAGGAGTGGAAGCTTTGTGATTAGATACTGTCAAGATACAGAATGGTAGTTCTGAATGTTTTCTGTCAATTTTTCTGCTTATGAGATGGAGTTACAAAGATGAGAGAGAAAAAGTTCTAGGCAAAATGTGATCTTTAGTGCAGCTAAGAAATCCCAAGTCCTGGTACACATTAAGAAAATACTTTTGACAGCCTAGCCTTTACTAGCATTACTAGTACATTATTGACACTGGTAATTTCAGGAAGAGAAGACAGTCCTTAAATCCAAAGACAAAATTTCACCTGTGTTTGCATTCAAGACATGTAACTGAGATGCAAGAACCATGACAAAAAAGTCTTGTAACAGTGTTTTACATATATATCTACACATGCTGGCTAAAAAACTTAGCTGACTGAAATGACCATTACTTTCTAGTTTTAGAAGTGGTAAACTTTCAACTCTAACTTGATGAAATGAGAAGGTCTTCATCAAATGCCTTCTAATGAATAGGTCTTCCATTTATTACTGCCTCTCCCATATGAAGCCCACTAGGAGAGAAAAAACAGCAATTATTTATAATAACTTTATTGGGTATAATTTCCATCTGTCTTTGAAAGCTCTGCCTGCTGTTTTCAGGCTGTGCATGTTAAACAGAAGTGCTTACACTTGACCTTGCTCTTGATCCACTCTGTGCACAGCAGTGCCTTTCTTCTTCTGAAAGATAGGTACAATTTGTGTCCACATAAATTATACTGTACTTGCTATTAACATTCTTTTATCTGGTAAATTACTTACACTGATTATGTTGAAGACTGTTCTATGAGCTGTTGATAATGCAGGTCTATGATTTGGATGTAGTATGTCATTCTTCATTTAGGACAAGAGTGAAAGGAGTTGACAGCTTGCTATAACACATGCAAAAAATCAGGTCCTGGCCACATGCGGTCAGGAAAGGATCCGTGGTAGTATTTGCAGCAGGAGGCATGTTCAGCCTTGGCATCCTGGCTAAATTCCAGCTTCAGTAATTATTCTGTCTAAATCTTCCTGCATTTCTGAATGGGTGATTATGATATTTTCATTTATTTCATGACTCAAATTCATGGATCACATTAGGATAGATAACCTCCATACTATATTGCATTGGAGAAGTAACAAACAAGAAAAATTACCCATACTTCCTTCCCTTAACAAGTAGTTAAGATTGAGATAGGTTCATGTGATTTAGCTTCTCCAGTCAGCCAGAATAGTAGAATTGCTATGTTACTGAGTAACTAAAAGATAAGGAGTCTTGAAATCATGATCTGGAGCAAGCAAGCTGTACATTCAGGGTAAATGTGGCCCATTAGTAGATTAGAATACTGCAGGGCTGCACCCTCTCAAAGAAAGGAGAGAAGATGAGAGCGGTCTAGCCTTCCATTCATGCAATCCCATCTCTTAACATCAGGTTCTAAGCAACTGGTAATTTGACATTGAATAAATCTCACACCACAGTTATGATGGAGGTACCCAAAGTATAGAGAACAAGAATATGTTGTAAATAAATGGCAAAAAGTGGGAAGAATCCAAACATACTGAGTAAATTGCTCTGCCTTCCTGTCTGTTTCTGCACAGTGCAAAGGTCTTTCTTGAAGGTTCTCAGCACTCTCACTGATTTAAGAAAAGAAAATAAGCATGTTGGTCGTGCAAAGCCTGGCTTCTCTGAGAATCTATCACTGAAAAAACCTCCTGCATTTCATTCGCTTAGAGATTACAGTTTCTCCATGTCACTAAGGAAAACCTTTAAGATGTTAAAGCCAGATTTCTTCCATGAAGTGTAAACATCTCACACTTTTGTAAGCTAATGTTTCTTTTTCTGAGTAGATTTCTTTTCCAAAGTAATGTAAAAAAAAAAAATAATAAAGAAATTGGCAAAAAGAGGTTTTTATAAACTGCATGTTTTGAAACCATTTTTATTATGATAGTAATAATGAGCATATACATAGCTCCTCTCTGTGTTAAGTTTATTCTTATAAAGCCATATGACAAAAACCAGAATTGCTCTACATGGCCAAAAAAATCCGTGTTCTTTTTAATTCATTTCAGCAAAGAGACATAGCCCCAGAGGGCCAGTCTCATCATGTTGCTGCACAGATCTAGCAATCAGTGGTTATCCAGTGTTTGGGTCCCAGGAGACAGGAAACAGCTTTGCAGTGCTGAATTTTGTACTATTATTATTTACAGAGTTTCAGTATACTGCAGACATTTGCTTATATTCTTTTCCCTGTGAATGAATTTATATAACACTATCCATTTACTAAGGAAAGATTTTAAAATATCTAAAATATCTTATTAAAGTGCAGGTAACATTCATAACCCACGGTGGATCATAACTCTTCTTGTATACAGTTGCCATCCTGCTATACTGAAGCAGGATGTTTTCTAGCAAAACTGGGCGTTTTGCTAGAAATTTTTGAGTTTGTATTTTATGCTGTCATAAGTCATTTTTATGCTATACACAACTCTGCAGAGCATTGTGTTACACCTTTCCACCCACTTCAAATGAGCAGCCAAGACACCCTCCTTGGTCTGTGTAGGTTGAACAGAACCAGTAGGATTTGGCCCATATCCCTGATGGACCGTTCCCAGTATTTCAACATGAGCAATACTTCCATCATTCACACTCAAGACTTAAGGCAGATATAAACTAATCTGCAATCACTTATCTACCCACAAAACCTACCCTGCACACCTGTGGTTTGGCACATTTGTGGACCTATTTATTTGCTTTGTTTTGAAATCTGCTCCTCGCCTACTCTCTTCTAAGAGATATGCAGGATTAGTGCTTCCTCTAGTAACTGGGCTAGAGAGAACTCTCATCCATCTTATGTGTGCATATGTGAAGTTGATTAAACCTTAACTTCTGGGGGTAAGGATGCTTGTATATGAAGAAGGACTCAAAAAACAAGACGCTAATTGATCAATTTTTACTTAGATTTTTGTGTAAGGGGGCGATCCAAAGTATCTTATTCTTTGCATGCAGTGTACACAGACTGCTACTACATACAGATTCCGATTTCCCTGTATGGCCAGTGCATAAAGAAAAGGCAAGAAGGAAGAAGCTGAAAGAAAGATTTGGCTCCAGTTGCTAGCACAGTTCTGTCTCTGCAAATGGAAATACTACATTAGTCCCCTTATGGAGCAAGGAAAATTTGACAATGGGTGGTTCTAAGCTAAGCTTATCAAAAGTGTACAGACAAAATGGTTTTGATGCAAAACTGTATTCTCAAATACGTATTTTGAAAAGTCTTTTCATAGATAAGAGGAAAGAGATGAAGCTTCTAAGAGCTCTGAGAAAACAAAAAATCAAGCTGTTTTCACCCACATTATCAAAGTTTCTGACAAAGAAGAAAATCTGAGTGAGGCAATTCTAGGTTCACTAAGATGCTTCTGAGATAGCACAGCTGTTCTTCTGTCCCACACTGAGTTTTTATTGCGGAGCCATGGTGTAATGTAGCAGATCTTTTAAATGGCATTAAAAAACCCTACTCCTCAAAATAAAAATATGGACAGTCTAGATAAGAACAAATTAATTTTTTCACTTTCATCAGTTAAGCTTCCAGGAGTCCACAACACAGAAATAACTTTATTTTTGTCTGATGATGCTGAAAAACTCATTGGGTTTGCTCTATTAGTTGTGATTACACAGCTAAGCATAGAGTCTTAGCGATAACAAGATCTTGTTTAAAATGTGTGCCCTAAATATATTTTTAAATTATAAAAACAGATTGTTCAGCTCAGGTCAAAGAATATGTGGTAGGTTATGGATTGTGGAAGTAAAATGAAATTCTCCTGTGCTTGGTATAACACACAGCTCAAGTACCTGTGCTGTCATATATTTCATGTCAGAAAAAGCAGATGAGGCACTTCAGATCATCACATCTGCAGTGAAATATGCATCTTGAAAAAATACATTCTGAGCTGAAGAATTACCTTTCTTTCCAGCTTATTAACTTCCATAGGTACTTTTCCCTCGTCATTCCTGTAAAGGATATTAATTGATGTAAGTTGCTGCTTAAAACCACAAATACTTTGTAAAGAATATATAGATACACATTTTTATGAACGTCCTCTTTGAACCATAACATCTGCTGGGGCTTTGAAGCATCCCAATACCATTATTAGCTGTTACATTCAATCAGCCACCACATTATTTATCTCAGTCAGTAATTATTTATTTTTGGTTCAGAGAGTTTGTGCAAAGATGGATTAAATTTTAATATTAACAGTGTAAATGAGTAGCTAAGAACAACAAAAAATTCCTTTCTGTCATAACTCAAAAATATTTCCACAGGCATTCATTATTTTCAATAGTAAAAGGTTTTGGTTTGTAGCTTTTGAAATGTTTCATTCAGCTAGATAACATTTACTTATTCCAGATGTTGCCTGCTATTAAAAATCAGAAACAAAGCAACATTATGATTCTATGAATATGAGATTATTATTTTATTTCTGCAACATCTTGCACTGAATATTAAGCTTGCTTCTCTTTGTTACAAATAATGGGATTAGTTCTCTGATACAAAATCATGATGTAAGCCAAAACTATGTAACTGTGTAGTATTTTTATTATTACTACTGTCATAATTTAATGTTAGTGCATGACTGAGAATCTTACTCAGTATAAAGCCATATGCAAAAGGCAATAAGCTGTAGAGAAACAGGAGAAAACGTATTAACATTACAAAGCTTTTCAAGGTGTGCCTTCTTTAAATGACAGACTTGTTGAACACATTCTTGGGTGCTATAGCACATCTAGTCCTTTTTTGCTGTATGACCACTCCTCCAGGTATTCAGCATGACAGATCAGACAGTTGTCACAGCTGTGAAGCTTCAGCCTAGTGGAAGAGTAAGATTGCACAGGATTTGGATACTGCAGAACACATCCCTCCTATCACAACTGTCTCAGCTTTCCCAGGTAGTTCAGTTCATGATACTTAGCATTGTTATGAAAGATTTCCAGAAGTTGTAACCAAGAAATACCATAGGTATATGTGCTGCAGCTACACTCCGGTGAAGAATTTTCAGAATCTCTTCAGGCACTTTTTCGATTTTCTCCCCATCCATTTTCCTTTGGTTGTAATCATTAGGTATTAGATTCACTGCTGTCAAACAGAATTAAGAGAAAAGCAATTCCTTAATTTCTTTTCTTTTAGTTGTAATAAAAGGATACTACCCTTTACAAATATGAAACACGTAAAGTGAACTTCCACAGGTAATGTTAGCTTTTGCTGTTATTCTCAACCTAATGCAGTCTAAAATAGCAGCAGTTCCTTGATCTTTTCTCTTTGTAATCTGCTCTTCTGCCCAATTGCTCTTCCCATTAAGGACATTTTTCTAATAGCAAGTCTAAATGTTTCCTCTCTTAGTTTCAGGCCATTGCTCCTTATTCTACCAGAAAGTATTTATATTCTGTGATCATTTCCCCCTTGAGTCTCTGTGTTTTCTAGGCTGTATAAATATCAGAAGCGACCACACTGCAGGGTGTCACTGCATGTGCTGCGGTACACCAGTTCTCTAGATGGTTAGTATCATGCAGGGTGTAACACATGCTCCAAGGCAAGCACTATAGGTGTTCCTAGGCTTTTCAGGCTCTTCTTTCACTGAGTCCTCATAAATGCTTGCACTTTGAGGAACAGGATTTTTTTATGCTTCTCGGGGGAAAAAAAAAAAGGAAAAAGAAAGAAAGAATTAATTCCCTTTCAAAGTTGCACAAAGAAAAAACAAAGTGGGGGAAAAAAATCAAATTTTAGCATTTCTCTGTTAGTCTAGTTAGTCATAACATCGTCTGATCTCCAAGCCCACACAGTCTTATTGCAGCTCTATATACTTTATGATGTCATTTCGCTACACTGAACATAGACTATTTTATCTTAAATCTCCTGGCTTAGGTAATGTCAGGCAGCTCTGCTAGGCTCTCCACACTTCTTCATTCTCCTCTAACCTTTACCTCTGGCGCACCAGTTCTGGTCTCCCAGGCTATGTGGATGGGATGCTCTCCTTCGTCCTGCCCCTTAATCCAAGACTCCCTTACTCTCTTAGTCAAAGTCTGCCTCAAGACCTGCCAGTCTAAACTGTCAGATCGTTACTCCATTTTATTTCGTATTTACCATCCTAGTCTAGGCCTTGTTCTTTCTCTCTCCTATGCCACTCGAGTGTCTTTCCCCTCTGTACATTGGAAGCTTTGAAAAGGCAAGAGTGGATGTGCCTGATTTCATTTCTTGTATCACAGGATCCAGGAAGAACATCTGGAAAAGATTAGAGCACACTCACTGTAAACATGCCCTTGTATGAAGGCAGCAGCCAGCCCAGCAACTGTGCAAAGAGCATACAAAGACTGACGTTTTCTAAAGACTTGTAATGGGGCAGTTACTGTGCAAGAATGACATAAGACACATCCCTGAAAGACAATCTTGCAGTGCCGCATCAAACCTCAAGTCCCTGTTCCTAACCATTTTTCTCTAATCTCATTGTTGAAGCAACAGAAATGGTTTTTGCAATGGGCAACCAAAGAAGTCGCACCTCCTCGTAGTTCTCCATGGTGAATGTATTTGGTTAAAAGTTTAGTGAAATTGTGCACAACTGATAGCAGTCTTTATACTAGTGTGGTTGGTCATTCCTCACTAGACACTAACCTATAAAATTCTTTAATATTCTCATTCTTTTTAGGGCCCAATTCTACTTACACTAAAACCTTTGGCAGAAATTACCAGTAGATTCCAAAAGACATTTTATACACACACACACACATGTATATATATATGACATATCATATTTGATAAGTCTTTTGGAATCTAGTCACTTGGAGGTGAGTGGAAAGTTTGGTTTGGGCTGTCTGCCATTTCAGTATCATGATCTTGCATTCTTGGAGAATTCCAGCTGTAGGTAGCAAATCTTTAAATAGGTGGTGCTGCTAGGTGGGTTCCTGTCTTACTTACTTGTTCTGACAGCTATATATGCTTATGTAGCTAGCATCTAGGTAAGCTTATATGCATAAGATAGTTAAGCATCTAGCTAGCATCTAGATACACTTGTATACTTATTGCTAGATATGCAGTAGGCAGATGAGCTGTATAAACCTCGACATAGATATGACCACACCCTCATCTGTGTGTAGATAAAGTATGTATTTATGTATGTATGTACATACCCTGTCCTTCTGCCTTTGAACTGCTCTTTCCATCTCTCACACTTACTTCAGCATCTTGCAGAAGGGATACTACGATCCCATCTTTCTTCTTCCAGAAGCAAATCCTTCCAACTTCAGCTCCAGTTTCCAGGAAACTGCTCAGGCACCAGACTGCTGCACCATCA
>NW_009945667.1:15314-17671 GCF_000696875.1 Nestor notabilis
GGTCCTTGTTCCCAGTAGAGCCTGATTTCATTTACAGAAGTAAATGCTGCTCTCCTTGACTTATTTGGGGCAGCTTTACTTTCTTCGCAATTTTACTATCCTTGGCAAAAAAATCCTGCCACAGCAGATGTTTATGGATTTGTGCTGATGACCCCCTTGGCGGCTTTCTGCAGCGTTGGAAATTGTCAGAGAGGAACCGTTGAGGTCCTGGCCAGAAATCAGATGAGTGGATAGCAAACACGAACAAGACTGTTTGTTAGCAGCAAAAAAGGAAAAAAGCATACCCAGAATCAGGAGTTGGAAGATATCCAGCAATTACCTGGACAGCCTGAGCTGGAAGCACCTGTGCTGGAGGAGCTGTCAGGAAGCAGAGTCCGGAAATCCATATCATTAAACCAGGCATACACCTATGCCTTCTAATATTTGTATGCTTTTCTGAACAGGTAATAGCTCCAAAGAACTGATGAATATAAAGGATCACAAGACCAGTCCTTTCAAAGCTGTTCCATGAGGTAGCTGGAAATTTGGATTCAATAGACATTTGAAGTCGGTCAGGCTTAATTATGATCTTGGGTAGAAATTAGGGCTTGAGCTTCATGGTAGACATGAGAGTTTTGTCTTAAGCAGAGGCAGTAGTCAAGAGGATTGAGGCTTGCCATTGGAGAGTATTTTCTCCTTAAACAAAGTTATTATTCGTTTGTACTGAATCTGTGTTTCGGTTTAGCCCTCTTATCTCCTCCTGAATGCAGATATTATAAAATATGCAAATAATTAGAGATAATGGTACAGTCTTTGGGTGAGGGGATACTGTTTGGTCCCTAAGGTGATAATTAACTAAGGGCCTAACCAAATAAAGAACACATAGGAGTACCGTAAACTGTTAACTTGTCTTTGTCTTCCCTAATTAAAAATTAATACCTTGACCCCTTGTTAAAAACAATGTTCAAGTGTTGCAGCATTGGTAGGATGTAATGATCTAAGCTATTAGATCATTAAAGTACTTTGAAAAAAAAACTACCATGAATTTCACCACTTTTCCCTCCCTAAGCAAAAGAAGAAGTAGCTCTGACTTCTTCACTGCAAAATCAGCTGTGTCAGTTTAGGTTATTGTCACCCAGCTCTTTTCTCATATACTTGTTACCTTTAGTCCTTTACAGACATTATAAACATTCTCATAACTGCAAAACATACACCCAAAAAAACCTGTGCATACTGTTTATATATGTATAATATTGTATAAGAACAAAGCTGCTCCAGTTGTCACCTTGTGCACAGTTCACCTTTCCAGACACAGACACCTGGTGCCCAAGGTGGCCAAGAGGTTTACATGGGGCTAGCAAACATGATACAGGACTAGTGGAGATCTGCACCTTTCTGAAGTGAGGGGCTTAAGGGGCATTCATGACAGTGTCTCAGATGACACTAAATTCTTACGTGTTGGAACCAGAATCAAGCCTGTCATGTCCTAGTGAAAAACCACTTCAGGTCATCTTGGCCAGAAGGATGAATTAACACAGAGATGTTCACTACCCACATTGGGTTGACCACAGCCAGCTAAGATAATTTTATCTCCTTCCTTTAGATGCCAAGATAAATATATATATATATGTATTAAAAAAATCAATATTACCTCAACCTGTTATTTAACATTTCTTGAAGCTGCTTCTTCTTAGTTTAGACATACTGCTATGTAAATGTATCAGATAAATGTAGGGGAAAGGACAGAGTATTGCACAAGGCTCTTACTCAAAAGAGGACCAGAAGAGCTATACAAATCTTTCATAGTAGCCTCTTGATTATTCAGAACTTAGCTTCATCATTCAGCCCCTCATAAACTACAGGTCTTATCACTGAGCTATTATGCAAACACTATTGGTCCATTTATGTCCTAGTTATTGATGGGATTTCCTTTAGTCCCTTGGTCTGAAAACTTGTTTTTTCCACATAGATACTTCAAGATAAGCAGCCGTTGAAGACAAAGGCATTACAAGTATGCCTGTTTGGAAGAATATGACACTGACTCTCATTAACATAATCCAGAAAAAATAGACAGACCTCACCTTTAGTGAGATTTTATAAGATTTCTCCCAAGCTAGCCATCTCAACATAAGAAACCAAAAGGAACTCATCTTTTTCTTTAATAGCAAAGAAGCCTTCATCTTCATTTTCCTGAGAATATCTCCTTTGCTATATGACAATGATTCCTACATACAGGAAGTCTTTAGATGCCTCACAGAAATTTTCTTTTTTTAGACATTTACTGACCCATGACAGCTGGTCATGGAATTCTCTGGATTTCCCTATGTAAATTCTTATTGCAGAAGAAATATTTTGACAGCAAAAATCCCCACAGCAGG
>NW_009945667.1:17702-20517 GCF_000696875.1 Nestor notabilis
TCTATGAACATAACCTTGCAGAAATAAATCTGTCAAATTATTCATCAACTCACACAGCAGAGCTAGTAACTGAATATGGTTTTCTTAAATTCCCTAATGGATTTTGAAGAAAAATATCAGTTTCAGCATATAATGCATATAAGCAGTTGTTAAAGCAATCTGCATAAATTACTTGTAAGGTAGCTGGAGAAAGAATAAGACTTTTTTTGCAATGCCAGATTATTTCCAACAAACAACTGTAGTTTGTACCTGTACAACAAAACCTGCAGTAATACACAAAAGTGGTATTTTAATTGCATAGGTTAGATTACTTTAACCAAATGTTAAGTTCATGCAAATTCCACTTACCACTTTTGAATAAATTTGTATTGCCATGGAAAAGCATTACAGAAATTAATAGTTCTTTAGAAATGTAATGAAATGCAAATACCAAACACCAGAATACAATAGTAAAAATAGGGTTTAATAGAGGATGATATGTTTTTCTATTCAAATTCTAACAAGAGTTCCCATAAGGACTTAATGGGCTACTGAAGTATTACTGCCATCTTACTGAGTTTCAGCTACGCGTGTGGTCAGCAACACCAAGGACATGAGTGTGCCTAGAGCTCTTAACACATCGTTGGTCTCTTAACTCCATCCAGGATTGTAATGGTGTATGTTGTAGATGCGTTCTGCTCATCTAGTCGAACACAGGAGTCAAGACCACACAGGTGCAAAATATTAGACGTTGCGCCCAATCAGTATCTGTTTCCCACTGCTGAAGGAGTCAAGAGACAGCTGTGATATAACTGTTTACACTCCATACATCTAGATTTCAGTAAAACGAGTCCTATGCTATGTACACCTTCCATGTGTGATTTGTTGGAGGAGGAGACAAGCAATGGCAACAGCCCTATTCATGGTCCTGCTCCTTACTGCTAGGCTCTCCTCCCTTACTTTTCTTTTGTTTTTGTGAAGGAGCCATTGCCCTTAGCAACATTACCATTAGACCCAGGGAAATAGACCTCAAAAGCTGAGTACCTAAAATGGATCCTGATTCCATACAGAGTCACCAAAATAAAGGTGTGATTCTCAGTTATGCTAAGCACCAATGGCTCCATGTGCCTCCAGAAGAATGCTGAAATACCCAGCTGTGGAAATTTTGTCCTAAATCCATCTGCATTTCCCCTCCCCACCCCCGCCAAGTTACACTGAAGACTGTATCCTGCCAGCCTCTGGGCCTTCCTCAGCAATTCTTATTTATTTTCCCCATTTACTTCAGTGGGAGTTTTGGGCTGTTATAAATTAAGCGTAAACATTCAGGAAAAAGACCTAAATGGCATTGTGTGTGGCTCAAATGAAGCCATCTGCTCAATGTGCAGCTGTAAGGTAAAAATTAAAATAAAACCACCAACAATAAACCCAGAGTGTTTTATGAAGTATTAAGAGATGGAATGGAAGACACTTTGTAGATGACATTTATCATATGGTCCTATAAATCAATAGCCACCCTTCAGTTTTGATCTCGCTTATTGTCTGTCAGCACTTCTCACAAAACAGAGCAGAAATACAATAAACTGAAAGGACTTACAGGCAAGTGATCAGAGGCCAGGAAATAATTGCACAAGTGGAGAGATTGGGTCTGTTTATGAGGAAGATGAATAAGAGGTGACATGATATAATTATCATAATACCATCATTGTGTAAAGCCTATCAGCCAGTTACTCCTTATTACTAGGTTACAGTCAAGATTGAGGAGACACCCTAAGAAGTAAAATGAACACATTTAAGATGGCTGGCAGTGTTTCTCTATTGTCTAGCTATTCTTTGGATATCTAGGTCAGAAAACACCATTCAAGTAAATGCTTTGTAAAACTCAAAGGGGATTTAGAAATGCATAGAAATGTTAACGCTTCCTACTAATCTGTTACAATGAAAGTTGGTAAGGGACCAACCAACCCTCAATTTATTATTACAGTAACCAGCACACATGGACTGTGAGACCAATTGTCTGGTATGACAATGTATAGTCTGGCAGTTTTTAAACTGAATAAGTTCCCCTTCACTCTGGAGTGAAAATACATCAGTGAAGTTGGGCATTCTGCCAGATATAAGCATGTCTTGAAAACTGTTAAGCATCTTGATCTGACAGCCCTAAACTTTATACAGCTTGTAGTAAGCTTTCCTGCAGTTAGAAAAAAACTCTGCCCACATTATCAAAGTAAGATGCATTCCCTCTAAAGGGAGGTATGTCTAGAGCAATGTTTGCACTCACCCACAGTCAGACACATCAAAGAAGCCATTTTAGCTTCAGTTAAGCCAACCACCAATGGTGACCACTGCTGTCAAGCAGCCTTGTCCTTGCGCTAATGTATTTGGTGATTGCCTCAGGACATTTCCATACCACTAACATATGTATTCATGTGGAAGAAGCTTGTAGTTAACTGGACTACGTATGTATTTCCATGTGCAGACAAGCATATACCATGAATAAAGGCTGCAAACAGGACTTATAGTTGGTGTATGTGCTTCAGGAAGTCTTGCTTCTTGATTTACTTTGTGATATCTGTATCAGGTAAATAAAATTCAGCCATGACATGATGATATGAGAAGTGACTTCCAGAACGTGTAAATTTTTCTTTCTTTTCCTTCTTGAATAATGGTTTTAGTCTGCATTTTTTGTCTAAATCTTATTTCAGGAATTAAGTAAGAGGATCACGTAGAGAAATACACACACTATATTAAGAATGAAGATGGTTTTTTTCCTTATCTTGCAGCTCCATCAGAAAGTGGTGCAAAAAGGTTTTTTTTATTTATTCATTTCTGCATTCCT
>NW_009945667.1:20548-31279 GCF_000696875.1 Nestor notabilis
CGATCTCACTTCCACTGATCCTGTGCAAATATACTTGCTTCATCAGGAGTTAAAAGCTGTCCATATGCCTATTGCCTTGTACCCGAAGTCTGGCTGAGTAGCGAGCTGCACAAGAAAAAAACAATATATTGAAATATCTGCTTCACAGCCATGAACATCTGTCTCCTCTTCAAAAGTAACATAGTGTAATCTGGATATATATTCCCAGAGTGGAACTTTGGTAATTCAGATTAGAAGCAATTCTTGATGTTTTAAGAAGCCTGTTTATTACAAAAACAATTACAAAACCCACCAGCACAGTACACAGAAAGGGAGAAGTAGAAGTTTATTTAGCAAGAAGCCTCCTGGCAGATGCCAGCACAACTGGGGCAGCTAAATTGGCTTGTATCAATAACTCTTTCAGCCAGCTTGTAAAAAAACCTTCTGGGTCTAAGCCCTCTGCATATTCAAGCATACCAACCACTCTGACGCTTAATATGTGGCTTACTTGTTCATCCATTTTTTCCCCCAACATTTTATTACCTTTCATAAATACTCATTATTGCTTTATCTCCTGTATATGGAGTTTTTGAGATCAGAAAATAATTTTAATTTCAGTCCTATTTCCCATGAAGTTCAGTCTCTTTCAACAATGCACTGGATAATCTTTGCATTCCTTGGGCTGAATCCCTGGGCACCAGCATTCATCTGTCTCCAGGTTTTAATACAAGAATTGTGAGTTTAGCATTTCTGCATGTGGACAGGAAAAAATGCCCCGAGCTTCCTGGCTTGAAATAATGTCTCTAATTTCCCTCATACTTCCTTTTGTCCCTTTCTCCACACCTGAGAGTGACAGCCATAAATCACTACCATATTTTCCAGTCTAGTTTCATTCAAATTGGTGTATTATCTTTGGATGGCTTATTGCACAGTCATTGTCTGGTAGGCTTCATACCCAGGGAAAATCTTTGCTCTAAACTTTTATTTTTTAAGCTTCACTGATCCTATTTCTAAGTAAATTTAAGCCATAATATTTAATTAAGGAATAATGTAAATATAGGTCAGGTTGCATGTTCACAAATACTGTAATGTCTAAAGAGCATCATGCATCAGAGCGACCCTGTGGAGAAGGACATGGGGGTGTTGGTTGATGAGAACCTGAACATGAGCAGGCAGCATGCACTCGCAGCCCAGAAACCAACCGTGTCCTGGGCTGCATCAAAAGAAGCGTGCCCAGCAGGTCAAAGGAGGTGATCCTGCCCCTCTACTCTGCTCCTTTGAGACCTCACTTGGAGTATTGTGTGCAGTTCTGGTGTCCTCAACATGAAAAGGACATGGAGCTGTTGGAGCAAGTCCAGAGGAGGGCCACGAGGATGATAAAGGGCTGGAGCACCTCCGTTATGAAGACAGGCTGAGAAAGCTGGGGCTGTTCAGCCTGGAGAAGAGAAGGCTCCAGGGAGACCTCATAGCAGCCTTCCAATATCTGAATGGGGCCTACAAGGATGACGGAGAGGGACTCTTCATTAGGGACCGTAGTGGTAGGACAAGGGGTAATGGGTTCAAACTTAAATGGGGGAAGTTGAGGTTACATGTAAGGAAGAAGTTCTTTACTGTGAGGGTGGTGAGGCACTGGAATGGGTTGCCCAAAGAAGTTGTGAATGCTCCATCCCTGGTGGTGTTCAAGGCCAGGTTTGACAGACCTTTGGGCGACATGGTCAAAGGGTATCCCTCACCATGGCAGGGGGGTTGGAACTAGATGATCTTAAGGTCCTTTCCAACCCAAACCATTCTATGATTCTATGATCCTATAAACAGTATCTTTAAAAGAAGCCAAACTTGCATCAGCAATTAAAAATAAGAATTTTAAGATACTCATTTCTTCCCATATTAATGTACATTGTCTGTTTCAGCACTGGTATATTATTCATGAGCGGGCTTTTGATTTAACATTGTTGCTAATTAAGTTAATATTAAAAATACATGAAAACTCATCTTAGCTCTTTGACTCAGATTTGCTTAAATTGTCTCTTTTCATTTGCCTGAAGTTAATAACATGATAAACATTTGGCAGTCTAGAAAGTAATAATTTATTACACAGAAGGCCAAAGCATGTTCAGTTACAACTGCAAATAGCCTATTAGTCAAGTGCAGTAGTGGAGGTGCAGCTGAGAAGAATTTTGAACTGTACATAATTCTGCAAGATAATTTTCCTGCTATTATGAAGTATGAAATGGCAATATTTTTACTGAATCTTGTAAGAAAGATTGTACTGAATCAAAGTTCCTC
Organism: Nestor notabilis; assembly: GCF_000696875.1. NCBI lineage: Eukaryota > Metazoa > Chordata > Aves > Psittaciformes > Psittacidae > Nestor > Nestor notabilis. The sequence continues at coordinate 22,814 of NW_009945667.1, forward strand.
TGAATATCCATCCATAAACTAGCCCTTTATTTTGCAGTGATACTGGCCAGCTGTGCTTCCAAGCATATCAAATCAGGTGTGGCTGCTCACTGTCCTAGGCAACCAGACATCTCATTTAGCATGACTTCTTTTCTCACCATAGGTAAAAACATTGGAAATTATGGTTAATACTATTTCATACCGTGAACGAGCCTGATTAGGAAAGAAGGAAAACAGTAGTAAAAGTAAAGTTGTGCTTATTTTTTCAGTAATGTTTAGATGTAATGTAACTCAAAACCAGAAAATTCTGAGCATGGGTAAATATAGACAAGTAGAACCAATAAGTAAATAATTACAATTCAAAACCAAACACACAGAATATGCAATAGCAGAATAAATACAATGCTTTTGGCTATTTTTTCAGAGTAGCACTACTGTTTTCTTGCAGTTAGGATAACTTCAAAAACGGAAACTCTTTCCTCCACAACAGAATAATTAGATGTATTTATTTCTTGAGTGAGCAAAGACCTGGTGGCTTAGAAAAAATAGCAAAGAAGTAAATGAGACTCATAAGGAGTCCAACCTAATGTGCTTAATTTGGCAGATATTTTAAATTTTAATCCATCATGTCTACATTTTAGAAATTTTCTCTATGCAAGCATCCCACTCCACTTGCAGTTCTGTCACAATTTAGACAGAGTTCAACCTGATTAGGAAAAAAAGGTGCTATAGGAAATGGTTGTGATGATTTAGCAAGTCATTGACTTCCACTGAAGCCAACACAAAAGTAAGGCCCCAAGTAAGGGGAAAGTGACACTGAGCCCCTCTATTTTTTCACAGTATAAAGCAAGCAAGCAACAGAGAGATTTCTGAGACAATAGCCTACCTTAACACAGGGTCATATTACTTGCTGTCTTTCTTGTAAGTGGTAAGAGCCTAATTGTTCTTCTTGATGCAATTGTGTCTTTAAACGCAAACGTATGGAAAATAATTTTGTCACTTTAGTGGACTTTAGTCATGCTCATTTTGGCTGAGCCACATTCAGTACTACCTCATGAGCATGTGTCTGCCTTATGAATATGTCTCTCTGGAGATTTTGGTTTTGGTCCTTCTCCAGGTATAAAAATTCAAAATCCCAGTTTAACTGTAAATGGCACCATATTGTGCTGTAAACAGTGTGTAAACGTATCTCACTTTGTGAGTGCATTTACAATGCAACTACTTAGGAGGTAAAGGAAACCAGGGATAGCAAAGGCTGAATGGAGTTAAGCTGTGCAAAGCCTTGAAAACAACAGCTGAAGGCAATGTTTTGATCTATGGAGCATTAATTTGGAGGGAGCAACTTGATTTCAAGTCAGCTGAAATTTTAAAGTACCCTGAAAGATTAGATGCATTTCCATAAAATTAATTAAAGAAAATTAAGGAAAGGAAAAGAGAAGAGAAAAGAAAAGAAAAAAAAGAAAAGAAAAAAGAAAAGAATATACCAGTCATGGGTTTTTGCACTAAAGGGGGAGAGATGTTTTCACTCAATTTCAGTGGGCCAGTGTCATGGGAGGCTGCCTATTAAAATGTTTATTTTTCAGGATCTATAAATGCTTATAATACAGAAGTGTGTAAATAAAACCTGCACATATTTTTTTTTTTCCAGGTAGAATAAAAATAGACATTTGGAGTGAAATTTCAGTTGGTTTTAGCTCTTCTTTGCTTTCCTAAAATGTTAATAAAACACCTGCATGACTGCTGTGGCCTTCTGGAGCAGAATGTATAATGGTGAGCTATCTGAAAGGCAAAAAGACTTGCTACTGAAGGAAAACTCCACGTGATGACACCTAGGACCTCTTCATTGGCAAGTTAAATAACAGCTAAAGCCAAAATTAAAATGAAACAAATATGATTGTGTGGTAAGTTTAAGAATATTTGATGGCAGCTATGGTTGAATAGCACAGACAATATTGCAAAATAGCAAACATCCTTCGAAGGGAATGAAAATTAGATGGGAAGAAGAGGACTAGGATCCTCATGGGACAATAAGGACCAAATTGTAATTCCTAAAAATACATATGAAGAGGATTAGACAAATAAAATCTGCACTTTCAGAAAAGATCAGTACACTTTCAGAAAAATTGGTAAAAAAGTCATACTAAAAAAAATAGATGCTATGGTCAAAGACAGATAGTTGAATAGTCTTTTTAAAAAACTTAATTGAGTATGATCCTTTTAGCAAATACAAGCCTCAATGCTCTAACCTTATTGAAAGTCCTAAGTGACTGAGGCACCTATGGCCAAACATTCAATTTTTCTGTATTATTGATGCCACCACCATACAGCTCCACCCCCCACCAGGAAAAAAGGAGAAAGGGGGAAAAAAAAAAAAGAGGAAAAAAAAGTAACATCCCTGGTTGTTCTTGCACATGCAGTGGAAATAACTATTTTGTAGTAGCACAGGAAATCAGTTTCAGACAGATGAAACAGCCATACAGGCATAAAGCATCTTCTAAGGTCCGTCAGATACAAATCTACATTGCATGCAAATCTCTAGGTCTACATATTTTTAAATATTAAAAATTGACCGATGATCTGTATCCATCTCTTATAGCTTAAGCCCACTCTCAGTTTAGGAGTGCTATGGAGGCTAACAGTGGGACTCAGCATCCTAATTTGGCTACATCAGGAGGTGTCAGAGAGCTACACCTAATCCCCACTTGCTTCCACATATCCATCTTGCCTCACAGGCCTCCCCATCGATCTTACCCCAGCTGCCATAGAGATGAGAAAGGGAAAAGTCCCTTGACAGCTAAATTGTCCCTCTTGCACATGCACAGGATTAGCCTCTCTGCTAATTTAACTATTATGTGTCTAATCCTCCTTTTTGAATAATCTCGTTCATGCCATGCATCTAAACCCTATCTGAGCCACCTAATCAGGCTAAGGCCATAACTAGTTCACTCAGAAGATCCAGTTGGAAGCTCTGCAACTAGGAATGAATTTTGGACTAAAACATACCAAACTTATCCTGGGTTAGCAGATGGTGTGAGTGGAGACAAGGGAGTGAGGTGTTCCTTTATAAAGGCTGATGTTAGGTTTGAATATTGTACCAGGGCTTAGAGGAGATGTGATGTGATAGCCAAGGCTTAGAGAGAATTGTGGCAGGTAAACATGTAATAAGCAGGAATCAAAAAAATCTATGGGAAGACCAGAAAAGCAGGAACAAGGCAAGAGATGGGCTTAGACAATTAACATTCACATTTGCATTGAGTGGTGGTATTAAATCCACAATAAGATTAGTAACTAGGCGTAAAAATCCACCTTTTACCTGTGTTTCATGTGCCTTAGCCTTACAGGGTTGAAGTATTAGAGTGCATTCAGTGCTGAAAGCAGTCAGGGTTTATGGGTTGTCACCTCCGTTGAAGTTCTGATGGGGGCTGCTCTTGGCATTTTTGATCAAAACACATATACTGAAACGTATGTTGGGGCCTTTCACCAAACCTCTAAAGAAAAACATGAAACCACAGGCTTTACTTCAGTCCAAGCTGCTGAAAAAGTCCAGTGAATTTGTAAGACATCTCTGTTCCAGCACACCTGCCCCCTGAAGAGAACTCAGAAGTACAATCGCTTGCCCCCTCCCCAGTCAAGATAGTTTTATCACTACGATTTCCTTGTATCATGGGACATCCGTGGGACTCCTTACACTTCCAAGCACAGAAGTTATTTCTGAGAAAAAAGCACAGCCCTTTGCACTCCTTTGACCAAATTCTGACTGCTAAGGTCCAGCAGTGTACATGAACAAGCTAGAGTTTTGTTACATAAAATAAAGGTGCCATACTTTTTATTGGACTAGGATATCAGTTAGATTCCTAAGAGTAGTTATAATAGAATCAAGTTACAATGTCAGTGTGATAAAAGGTATCACATCGTTACTTTGTCCTTTTTACCTTATTCATTCACAGATTGAAGTTTCCTGGATTTCTGTCAAAAGAATTAGTCTTTTAAGAATAGAAAAGACCAATGTCATCTTTATACAGTTTGGGAATTCATCTAGAGTAGCCCAGAGATTAGCAATATCAGTGATAATTGAGTCAAAGGCGTCTATGGAGTACACTAACAACAAAATAGACTATGGAACAAAAGACGGGTAATTCAACAGTGCACAACTGCTGAATAATCATTTTAACCTTAGCAAGGGTCAGGACGGCAAATAAAATAAATAAAAAATGAATGGGTTTAAAGAAAGGAGGAGGGAAAGAACAACAATGTACTCAGAGGGAACTAGGTAATTTTGAAGAAAAATGTGTGCAGAACAGAAATTGTACAGCTGTTAACAGGAAAGAAAAATCAATTTTACACCATAGAAAGGGATACATTTACATCATTATGATTATGTTGGGAAAGGATTAGGATTTCACTTTCTTCAAAGCATTCTTGCAGTGCGTCATATGATTCTTCCTTATCTGATGATCACGATGATGCATAAAGAATAGCACCTCTCAAGCATCACTTTATTCAGTAACAGACCACCTTGTCTCCCTGAGCTCCCTGACTGCCAGATCTCATGTGTTTGTTTTCCATAGGTAAATTTAATTAAAGCAACAGAATTGGAGCTATAATGGTTCAAAAACAGTGGCGGTAACTAAAGCGGGAAAAAAAGAATGGGGGAAGAAATTAGAAAATGTGCATGTGTTCAGGAGCTCAACAGTATTAGATAGACAGGTCAGTCCTAAAACTGGCATAAGCAGGTGATACAGTAGAAAGCAAAATCCAGACAGCTGAATTCAGATGTTGGTGGCATAGGAAAACACAGTTATCACTGTAGAAAATACAGGTGTTTCAGAAATTAGGTAGTTAAATTATTATTTGCTTTTTCTTTAAATGCATTTTAAAAATGTATCATTCTGATTTGAGTACAGGCACAAGATATGCTTGCGTATGTGCAGGAACAGGGTTGGCCAATGCCCATAAGTAAATCCATTCTATCTGCAGAGACTGCAACACTTTCATCCAATTTCAACATTTTTAATTTCCCAGCTACTCCAACCATGCTTCCTCAGAAAGGAATAGCAACAACATGAATCATGCCTCCAAAGCAAACTAATCCAAATGCAGGGAGGCTCAGAGGCGGCAGGTGTGAGCCTCTCCCCACATCCTGCTCCCCCCTTCTGAGGTATGTATGTGATGGCTTTAGCACAACAGCTCAGCCACCATGCTTGCTGAGGAAAGCTCCATATTCAAGCAAGCGCAACTACAGGCACAGTTACAGTCCATTCTGCATGGGGAGAAGATCTACAGAAGTCAAAAGCCATGCTCTCCATCAGCGAATAGTTTCAAATACCACCAGAAAGTCAGAAATAAGCTGTGTATTAGAATAAATGTCTTCACCTTCTGCCCAAACATTGACAATGTCAACAAATGGGGAATTACATTCCTTACCATTTCCACATCTTTACTTCCTCAGATCTCTACTTTTCCTCTAGGATAAATGTTAGCCTTCCTCTTACCCTACCTAATGCAGACACCGTGAGTCTGCAGAAGCAGGCCTTACATGCTGGTTGGATTTGCATCATGAATGAATGAATAAGGAGAGAGAGCATCTGCTAGAGCTGGTGGTAGCTCAGGAAAGCTGCAGTGTTGCGCACACTGTTTCAACTACAGCTTTGTGGCAGACCTGCCTCCTTACCACCCTCTTCCCCACCTTAGATTTTAACCTTATGAAATCTAAGTTTTAGTTGAACAAAAGCTCACAACAAGCTTTTAAATAGAAAAATATTCTTAAAAGAGCTAGAGAAAACAAAAAAAACCCTGTGTTTCATTCAATTCTGTCTACAGCAGCCTTGTAGGTGAGTCCTTCATTATAGCCAGTTCACTGAGAAGCAGAAAGCTCTGCTGAGTTTCCCCACATCCCTATGACGTTTTGTTCATCGCGTCTGAGGCATGGCTGGCTGCTTTCCAGTCTTCCTTTCAGCCTTTTGGTCTCTCAAAGACACAAGCTGAGCAGATCTGCAGTGACCCTGCTGGACTCCACTGGTCTGTCCATCCTCAGTCTCTCCTTGAATCTGTTCACTAGTGTTTCAAGAATTACCCCTGGCAAGTCCACCCAGCTTCTTCAAAGAAAATAAAGCCAAATTACAACAAATTCATCAAATACAGAGTTTGCCATGGTTACAGCAACAGTTGAGCCCTGTGGTAGGGCTGAAAGGCCAATTTTGTAATACCAGAATACAGGCAATGGGTCTTGAAATACTGCTGATAGTCCTGGCACTTTCTTTATCTGACATGCACTTTGTATGTTCAGAATAAGCCCATGTAATTCATTATTGTACGACTGTAACTTGCAATAGGCCAACATTTATAGCAGTCAGTGGAGCAATTATAGCTTTAAAGTTTGACACTGAGGCAAAACCAGGGCTGATAATTACAAATGAGTGATTTTCAGAGAGTAAAATGCTGAAGAAAAGTAATAAATTGTAAGTAGGGTTTGTCTTGAGGCATATAAGCAAAATCAAACAGTTAAAAACAATGAAAAAGCATGCAGTCTGCACACAATATGTATGTACTACTTTCTGCTGTCTTCTATTCTCTGTAGGTATTGTACAAAAAGATACCCGTTTTCTTAAATGTGCAACAGCCCAGATAGATAGCTCTATATCACTTCCATATATCACTCATTTCCTTTCTTGCTTCCTTCCTTTTCCTTCCTTCCTTCCCTTTCCTTCTGTCCTTCCCTTTCCTTCATTCCTTCGTTCCTTTCCTTCCTTTCCTTCTTTTCCTTCCTTTCCTTCCTTCCCTTCTTTCCTTCCATCCGTCTGTCTGTCCGTCTCCTCCCATACGTATCTCTTGTCTTCTGCTTACTTTACTCTGCACCATGGTAAGGCTGCCTAAATCACTTTATTGCCTCCAGCTTTTGCTATAACTTTAAACAGCCTTTTCTGTTCATTTTGACAGCAAGGTTTTAGTAAGTGAGTAAAGTCTCAGAATCATTCTGAGAGAAAAGAATACTCTCCCAGTTCCTACACATTAACCACAAAATAGCTCCTGGAGGAATATATAATGTAGACACGTCAGGTGAAATATGAACATCAGACTAGGGCACAAGCTAAAGGGAGTTTGTTTGGTTTCAAAACAGACAATCAGCTAACAAATACGAGGTCATTTTAGCGGCTATGACCTACTTAAAGCTGTACACTGAAAGAAAAAATGGAGAAATACCTATCCTGTTGAGCCAAAGGTAAGAATATAAAGAGTGCAGTATCTGATGTCTAAACAAATAAAACCAGCAATGTGATGGGTGTTTGTTATTTCTCTGAATGCTTACACTTATGCTACAGCTAGTTCTTCAGTAGTGCATACTGTGAACAGGAAAGTACAACTTGCTAGGATACAAAATAACATGGAAAGAAGCCAGTTATTAGAACAATAGCAAAAGTCAAGTATCAGCTGATAAAAGCTTACCTCAACTTAATGAACTGGCATATAGATGAGCTATAAAAAAACCCAAAACACGAAAAATCCATATGGAAATCACTAGCAGAGCTTCAGCTCTATTGTAACACACTAACCATTAAAACAATAGTACATCGATTTGAACTGCTCAGGAGAACAGACATAACTCTGTCCTGCAGTGAAGCAACAGGGGCATTTTTTTCTGTTTTCCGACACCCTGTTAAGGTCTTGCTGTTTTACTTGTGTGCTTTGCTTGGCAATTGGGTATGGTATTGGCTCAAGGATCCCAACCCAGTGGGCAAGTTCTAACCTTTGTAGACCATGAATGGCATCTCAGCAAAGATTCCCCAGCTGTGGCATGATTTCAGCAGCTAAAATCTGCTTTTGGCTCTTACTCAATTAGCCGAAATTTTCCTTTGGCTCCATGACTAAAGACAACTAAAACAAGGCAATTCATTTGACACATATAAGTGAAACTTCATATTTTAACATTCTCCATAAAATCAGTGCTAAGAAATCTGTACCTCTACCTCAAGCCTCCAAAGACTTACCCCTGGCAGCAGTAAGGAGGTTTGACTGGCAGCCACCTCTTCAGAAACTGCAGAAGAATGCTTAATGCTCCAGCAGGCAGAATCCCATTGCTATCACAAAAGCAGAAGCTTGAAGAGCAGATAACTCTGAGGTATTGGCATAACAATCTTTCAATTCCATATTATTTTAGTGTAGTGTTGCTAAGTTCTGGGTTTTGTTTTCATTTGAATAGTTATTATAATGATTTGAAGTCGGCTTTAAATCTTCAAGGGTTTTTCTCTAAAAAAATGAGCAAGATACATTTTACAAGATAGCTTCCTCAAAAGGAAATTGCATTTGAAGTGGAAACTGAGAGGAGTAGTCTCACTGAACCTCAAGCAGAACCAAAGATTTCTAGGCATTTTTGCAATGTATTACCCTGAAAAGAATATATAGTGGATGGACATAATTTTAAAAACATGGCAGAATGTTTAGGTCACTTAAAATGAAACTAACAGACCTTTTTACAAGAAATATTTAAAT